>NC_059346.1:52020000-52315000 GCF_019703515.2 Myxocyprinus asiaticus
GCCGGAGTCATAACGTGCTATTTTCATTTGGATAAGTTATACAATTAAACATATAAAACTGAAAATATTACTTGATTTGATGAAGATAAAAAACACTCCTATTTACATATTTTGAATTAATTAATTTTACTCTTATGGCGCTTTTCTAACACTACACTCAAAGAGCTTTTACATAAAGAGCAGGGACTCTCCTCAACCGACACCAGTTATCAGTATATTTTAAAGGTGCACTCAGTAATTTTTTCCTCACTAAAAAAGTTTAACAGACATTCATTTTAATTTTGCAGTATATTGTATGTTGGAAATCATGACCACTCACATTAAAATGAAGACTCCAGTCATATCAGTAACCTTATAAAAGCTGTTTTATTCTACATAGAGAGGGTCCACACATGGGGGGCTGCCATGTTACAATCACATGACCAGCCGAATACTACTCACTTAATCTCAGAAACCGTCCTCTTATTTTACATTTTCACTCATTGATTAAAATAATCATGGCTGACTGTGAATACTACATTTCTACAATGGCATCTGAAACTGAAAACTATTGATTTTCAATTATGCTGCATCCAAGATGCTAGGTGCAAGATGAGACCCGGAAGATGACACAAGATGACACAAAGACAAAAGTTACTGAGTGCACCTTTAATATGATTATTCAAATGTTTTATCTACTATTAATGTTTGTATTGTACTACACTTACGAATTTAAGAGATGAAACTTGTGATATGGCTGATACGTGTTCAACGGAAGACTTTATTATTATAATATTACAGTTTGTCTATGCAATGCACGCAATAACACAGTAAACTAAAAAAACATAAAACAAGAATTCAGTAATGATGGGGATAATATATAGTTTACTAAACATGAAAATAATATACTTAAATATGCAATATAGCAATTTCAGAAGTCAATTTCAGAAGTCATAAATATTAGTAAGCATGTCATAGTAACTTCCCCCAACAACGTAGATACATCACGATCGGTTAACACATGAGTTATGTTCAATTCATAAAAGCATGACAACCAATATAAGCTTCAAAAACTCTACCAGAAAACATATACAACTTTATAGCAGGTAAACACCTTCACGCAGACTTACACTGGAAAAGGGACCCGACCCATATTTAGGGCCCAGAATACCACAGACCCCATTTCCACCTGGTATTAATCGGGTCCGATCACATGTGGTCAGGTGAGACACATCGCTGTTTACACCTGGTCACTTAAATGCATCTCCTGTGACCACTTCTGTTCGGATTTGGAGGGGAGGGTCTCTGTTTCATGAAGACATACATCATTCACTGTGTCAGAGTGTAACTGCATGATCAAAAAGCAACAAATCAGAAAAGACAAAGTGTGCCCACTTTTTTAAATTTTCCAATCGGACAATTATTTCCTTTTAAAGCCGCTCGTAACAGGCAAAGTTTAAAATCTTGTTAACTCTTGTTAACTCTTGGGACACATACAGGACTGATTAGTATTTACACCTCAAATGCGATGTGGTCACATGCGTTTTTGACCACATTCATATGTGGTTTTTGTGATCCGGTCACAAAACTTTTTAGACCCCATTTAGACATGTATTTAGGGCTGATCACATGTGATCGGATCACCCAAAACGCATCTTAATACCCAGGGTTGGGAGGGTTACTTTTTTAATGTAATCCATTACAGATTTCTGATTACTTAACAATAAATGTAATAGTAATGTAATCCAATTACAGCAATATGGAAGTAATGTAATCAGATTACCTTAATTACTTTTGGATTACACATATTAGCACATACAGTATGTAAATAAAGATAAAATTAATATGATCTCTAAAACTTTAAATTATGCCTTGAATGAAAACAGAGCATGTTTGAGTAGTATTATGAGTACTGTTGTAGCTGTTATTATATCTGAGGAAAATTAAAATCTAAACTGCACCCTACCAAGAAAATAAAAAATGAGCTGTTAATGTAGAACAAAAATCAGTTCTCTGTCTGCTACAGAAAAACTAAATTTCTCATAAAGCAAATAAAATCAGAACACATGCACTGAATTATGTTTTGGTTAACATTAAACTAAATCTGATATACCTCAGATTCAAAAACACTGCAAAGTGTAATTCTACCATGTATTGCAGTTAGTGTGTATAGGCAATTTGTATTTTGCACTATTCATTAACTTCAGACTGTGTTCAATAGGTAGATCAAACATTATCATCATCATCAACATTGTTATTATTGTCATAATTAAATACTGGAGAGTGTCTTTCCTCTGCTTGCTCATGATCCAAAGTCAAAATCACCAGCTAACAGTTTATGTCTGATTTCTATGTTTCTGTTTCTGTTTAAGGAGGATTTTAAAGGGGGAAAAAAGTTTTGTTTCCAAAATGAAAACAAAATCTAGTTTTAAAGAATAGATCAAAACAGATTTAAACAGTTAGTGTCTATTCAATTACTTATTCCTAATTACTGTAAGTGTTGAACATGTTACATTTGCCAGAATGTCTCACCCAGACAAATTCTTCATTGAACTTTCTTTCCTAAGAACGTAAAACACATTTTCAATTAATTTGATATTTATTTGTACAATTTGGATTTGTTAATAATGATCAGGGATGCAAATCATGAGAGGTGAAAAAGGAGAGAAAGTCATAGCAGGTTTTCCAGGGGTATTTATTTATTTCAGTTGATTTGAGTATTGTTGTTGTATTCAAAACTTTTTTTTCTTAAATGATGAAGGTTTAAGTAGAGGGAGGTGTAATTTTTTCAGTTTCAATATGGAACGGAACAACATACAGGAAGTCCTGGCTAATATAGTACAGTTCGTATTTGCAACCATGGAAAGCAGGGGATTTCTATGCCATACCATCAATAATGCGCAAATTGTGTCAGTATTGGCAGCTATTCCTACTCCCGCCAAATGATGAGGGCCACGGATTTATTTGAGCACTAAGGCTAACTCATTTTAACACATTTTAATATTAACAAATTTTAGTTAACCTAGCTAATGTGATTTCTGTGTGGCTCTTATTACCTTCAAATTCTCAGGTCCTTGGATAATAAGAGCACCTACACAGCTGGAAGGCATAAATTCCTCTGAACTTTAATATTTTTGTTTTCTCTTTTAAAGAGCGAATAATGTCAAAATTTTCAAGAAAATAATGCATGTTCTTCTGTGGTCATCGCAGTGAAGCAGCTGTTTGCCTCGAGAGCAGAGTGCTGATGTAAGACAGGTGTTATTTGCGCATGCGACTCAAGTGAGTCATGAGAGAGAACTTGAATAGAATGCGCATCTAAACCATCTCTCAATCTAAACAAACAGCTGTCTGTATCACTTTGTCAGGAAAATTACTATTTCTTTTTTCAGAAATTAAAACCAATTTATTTAATATGTAACTGTGATCTGATTACTATGAGTTTTTATGTAACTGTAACAGATTACAGTTACATATTTTTTGTATCCTGATTACCTAACACCGTTACAAGTAATCTATTACTCCCCAAGCCTGTTAATACCAGGTGGAAATGGGGTCATAGAGACTTGGGGGTGGGATCTTTTCTTACTCCTGGGCAAGTAAGCAAAAACCTTATCACTCAGAACATAGCAATTTCCTGGCAACCTCATACAAACCCCAATCATATTTCCTCAAAAAATGCAAATGAAGCCTGTTTTTCACCCAGGGGCTTACCTTTTAATATGGCTTCCATGATAAATAGGTTGTCTTGTTATGAGTTTGTTATTTCTGATATGGTGATATTTGACTAAAGTCCCTTTTAAGGCAAGTCAGTCCACTTGGCAGTCATTTTGAAATGCTCCAGGGCAGCTATTTTCTGTGGATACAAGCAGCATACATAAAGGCCAAAATCTCCAAAATGGTTGGTCAAGATTACGATCAAACAACATATTTGAAATCAGCAGTTAAATCTCACAACAATGGTATCATAAATTGTGCTTCATAAGCTCAGATCAAGGGGAAAAACACAGGTTTTCAGGCTTTTTTTCAGTCCAGCATGTTCTCAAAAGTATAGGGGTGCTTCTCATTTCTGAAATTGTGCATCCTCGTTTCCTTTCCTTGCTTCCTTTTCTTGCTTACTCACACCTCCCTCTTAGGAAACGAGGAAAGGATGCAAGGAAAGGAAATGAGGACGGAGGAATTTAAGAAACGTAATTTTTCGTTATGTTGTTGAAACTTGATTAATTGATATTTTTATAATAAAACGTAATAATTCAAGATGCACTGTTAAAGTTTGCAACAATTATGGTTTATTCAAACCACAAATGTGAAACATGAATTAAAACTGTTGATTCAGATGTGAAGGGGGAGCAGGATTTAAGCGTGTGTCAGGTGCTTCAGCCAAAAATTCTTCCACATAGCATGCTCCCATGTTTCTTTGCTTAAGCATCCTCGTTAAGTTTCCTCCATCCTCGGTCCTTACCTTCTTGCGGTGCATTTAGAAAATTAATATGTACTTCATGATGGCGGACCTTGATCGGTTTCCGGGTCACGGGCTTGAGGACATAGGAGCGAGGAAACGATGAGGTACAATTTAAGAAATGAGAAGCACCCCAGGTGTCTGTGGAACAATAAAGGCCGTTTCCCAATCTGTGGGCATTTTCAAACCGAGATTACCATTTTTCAACTATCCAATTAAAGTAGGGAATCTCAATGAAGTAATCCATTTGCAGTGATTTTAGTTAAAAATATTCATAAAATTAAAGGTGAAGTTTGTAATTCCTGGCCACCAATAGCACCAAATGTCATCACAAAAATAATGATCAAGTGATTCTCCAACATTGGATCAAATGGTTACCTTTGCTGAATGCCATTCCATATATGATCTGGGCTTGTTGGCACGGTTACGGTTTCTATTTCCACTGTGGTGCTGCGAAATCAGGATTAGAATGGAAGTGACCAACTGTGAGTCATCACATAACTTAAGCCATTTCACTAGCATGGTTTTCTCTCCTGTTAGCTAACCGTGCTGAAAAAACTGGCCCAGGAACGGTTTGTAATCATACCATACTGAACCGGAAATGCTTCTGGAAATGTTTGGCCCGATGGTGGAAAAAAGTGCTTATGGTTTCCAAACAGGTTTCCTTACACTTCAATCAACCTACAATTGGCTTACTTTATTTGTCTATTCACATTAAGCTGGGATATTCTAACAATGAAAGAATTACTCACTTCACCTTTAATGTATGCTGTTTTTTATATTTCTAAGGGGTAAGTAGACATATTATTCCAGATGTATTCTTCCAATCAAAAGCTCATTTATCCAAAACATCAGTAAGGTTTTAAAAATGTATCAGCAGGTTACAATAATATAAGGATAATCTATGTAAGTGTTAATGCCAAATTGTACGTCTCTGACTTTGGTTTTGTTAGTCAACTAAAAATATCACATGACAGTGGTGTCACAAATTACTGTTACAACACCATTCTTTTGTTTTCCATAAAACTTTATCCTGTGGTTTACAGTATTAAAGAGATGTTTAGATGGTGTTTATTTTGAAATATAAAACATAATGATTGTATGCCTTGTGACGTGGTATTTGATAAATAAATAAAATCATTTTCTGTGACAATGTCACTGTGGCACCATTCATCTTTCACTCACACAGAATGCTGTGGATACGACTGTTTCCATTACCGTTCTTAACAATGGGTGACCTAACATCTGCAATCTGATGTTGCTCTGATGACCGAGATGGTGTGGGTGGCAGAAATGTTTTCTGTGCATTTGTGATTGCAGACAAGGGTAGAAAGGTATTTATTATCAGTGCCGGCCCTGCCTATTAAGCAACATATGTGCCTAGGGCCCCCGCAGCCACGAGGGTCCCCCCTACCAAGGGTTCAGTATAGCCAAATAATTATTTGCAATAAGTGTAAATAGCACTGGGCACACAGCCTGGATATGTGCATGCCAATAGTCTGATGGAACCTATCAAAACTATTAAAAACAAATTGCAAATAGCCCATCTTGTTGGCAGAGGCTATTTACACTAACACCGCCCACCACTGCTCAGACCAAACTCAAGACAGCCACGACAGGTTTATTTGGGGTCAATTGCTGATCAAATGAAGGCGGGCATATTTGAATTTTTCACGATGGGGCAGAGATATTCAACTGGTTAACGTGTTAGACATTTAGTGGATTAAGAGATTAGATAATAAAGTGACTATTTGCGCTCAGTCGTCTGGTGGAAACACAGGATTTTATGGCAAACTGCACCCCCATGTGTAGCTGTAGTAGCTCTGGGTGTAACGACAGTATGTGTTGTCATGCTGGAGATCTGGGTTCAAATCCCACCCCTTGACATACTATTTCCCATGCCTCTACTCTTAATATTTCCTATAACACTACTTATAGTAATAAATAAAAGAGATTCCTCACAGTGATTTGGTCACAGTGAAGGTCGGGAGTTGAGAGAAGGATTTGATCTGAATAAAATTAACCATGGTTTTACTGTAGTAATATTGTAGTAACCATGTGTTTTGGTGGAAATTATATAGTTCTGATGTGCTAACCATGGTGTTATTACAGTAACATGTTGTTAATAGTAGTTAATAGTAACCATGTTTAATTTTGTGGTTACTATTTTACTAGAAAAATACCATGGTGATTTTATGGTTACTGTCGTAAAACCATGGATAATTTTTGTAAGGTAGGTTTAGGGATTGGTGTAGGGTGTCTGTGGGATTCCAAATAAACACAATAAAAATGCTGCAGTGATGCCACTACACTGTATGTTAGTATTTAAACAGGAGTGTAAGAGTATCTGCCACTATTTGCACTTAGTGCAAAGAAGATGCTTTTTGTTGCTTTTTACACTTAGTGAAAATAGCTTCTGTCAAAAAAATATTGCATTCGCTTTGAAGAAAAGACATGCAGAGATAAGTATGTGAGTGTGACCTTCCTTTGCCTAAGACCTGATGTAGTGACATTAGTAAGACGGCTGGTTAAGTTGCATGGATGAACTGGATTCAAGTCCACCTTTTGCCAATTTCACTATTCTCCCCTTATCGTTCCATGTAAACAAAGACACAGTGGCTGTACATGCCATCGGAAAGACATTTATTTTAAATAAAAATGAACACAAATGGTGCAAATAAAGTATCTAAGGGAAGTGAGTGTTATAACACTGAAAGTAAATGCAGTGCTCTCGTTTTGATCGGGGGCTCACTAGGTTTGGCAGTGCAGAGAAGGGGCTGACGGGCGCACGCACGCATTTCCCGGCCTGAAACGCATGGTTGGCGGCTTTTCCCAGTGGCTTGGCATGTCATGGATTGGCAGTAAGCGAGGGTCATGGCAGCGACTCAGTTACTCATTTCCTGGACCTTAAGAGACCGCTCTAAAGTCACCTTGGCATTTAAAGACAGCAGTGACGAGGTACCATTACATAACACATCAGGTGCATTTCTTCCCACTGCCAGTGATATAGTTAAGTTCAGTAACAATACTTACACTACATACACTGATGTTGTTAGATTATATACTGTTTTATTACACACAAGGGTGCAAATAGCATGTACCACTATTTACAGCAAGTGTACATATAATCTACCGTAGCCTACCATACCTTAATTTTATAGCAAAGATGCCGGGGCAGAAATGTTAAGATCCATATGCAGTTTAATAAAAGTATACACAGTACAACAAAGTAGCACATGAAAAGGTAAAAAAAAAAAGCAGGCAAGGGTTTGGTACACAGGAAGACAGACCAAGAAAGGCAAACCAAGTAAATCCGAGAGACAGGGGGGTAATCCAGTAAACAGGCAATAGGTCCAAAAACACACAAGCAGGCTGGGAAATACGATGAACAGGCAGGAGTCAAAACACAGGGAAAACAGAAATGGTAAATAACGCTCAGAATTGCAGACTAGGCAGAACAAAACTTCGCACTGAATGCGTGTAAGCAGGGAACTTAAATAGACAGAGATAATGTGAAACGGGTGGGTGAGTAATCAGTCTGAGCAGAGGGTTATGGGAAATGTAGTTCGTGAAGGAAGGGTTGGTACTCTGGAGATGGCGACCTCTGGCGGCATTCAGGAGAGATAGCAGGCGCTGCCGGTGTAACACCTTTGGTCATTTAATTATTTTTTATTCATTTGCACATAACTTATGTAAATCTATTTATTAATTTGTGAATGTGATATGTTTTTGTTTTTTAAATAATTATGTTCTTTCTTTTTTGTACTTCTGAAGTAGTTATACCTGTACTGATAAACTACAGGTATTGATAGTTTTGCATTTTTAAGCTTTATGCTTTTGAATAAATAGACTTGTTTATTTGCACAATTTAAACTTGCTTAGTTATTGATGTTGGGTGTATTTGGATAGGTGTTGTAGGTAGGAGGCCCCATTTTGAAAATCTGCTTGGGGCCTCCATAATACTAAGGCCGGCCCTGTTTGTTACAGTCCTTCTATCCATATGAACACTTCTCGGTACAACATATGCAGTCCAAATACTGTATTGTCTGTATTCTAAATTGTTGTAGAATTTAAGTTTTACCAGCTAAGACATGTTTTAAATGTTTCAGTAACACTTTGCATTAAGGTTGTATTTGTTAACATTAGTTAAGTACATTAGTTAACATGATCCATCAATGAACAACACTTTTACAACAATTTACAGCAATTAAGCTCGGTTAATGTTAATTCAGCACACTGTATAGTAGCAATACATTTTTTAACGTGAAATGTTGTATACTGTATATTAACATAAATGAATGCGTTATGAACTAACAATGAACAAATTAACAAATTAACATTAACCAAGATTAATAAATGCTGCAAAAAATATTGTTAATTGTAAGTTCATGATACTTTAATGCATTTACAAATGTTAACAAATAGAACCTTATTGTCAAGTGTTACCAATGTTTCTAATGTTCATTAAAGTGATAGTTCACCCAAAAATGAAAAATCTCTCATCATTTACTCACCCGCATGCCATCCCAGATGTGTATGACTTTCTTTCTTCTGTTGAACACAAACGAAAATTTTTAGAATAATATTTTTAGCTCTGTAGGTCCATACAATGCAAGTGAATGGTGACCAAACCTTTTAAGCTCCAAAAATCACATAAAAACAGCATAAAAGTAATCCATATAACTCCAGTGGTTAAATCTGTCTTCTAAAGCGATATGATAGGTTTGGGTGAGAAACAGAACACTATTAAGATCTTTTTTACTATAAATCTCAACTTTCACTTTAACATTCTGAAAGTGAAATTTAAAGTGGAGATTTATTGTATATAAAAAAACAAGGATTCAAATATTGATCTGTTTTTCTCCCAAAGTGATTGCATAGCTTTAGAAGACATATATTAAACCACTGGAGTCGTATGGATTACCATAATGCTGCCTTTATTTTATTTTTTAAGCTTCCGAGTTTTGGCCACCATTCACTTGCATTTAAAGGACTTCCTGAGCTGCGATATATACTGTATATACATATATTTGTTTTTGTTTAGTTTTTTGGGTGAAATATAACACAGACATGTTATTGGCAGGCTTCGTCAGATTCAGAAAAATATGTCCTGCACTCTGCTCACACACTGATGCTCACGAGACAAACTTGAACCATAGCATATCTTCCTTCAGCTATTTTCACTGTATAGGCCCATCATAGCCTATAGACTTTTAAACGTTTTAACTGATCTTCAAGTCAATAAAAATTAACCTGTCAATCTTAGTTCTCATAGACCTCAGTGTTCGATTCATAACATCTCATTTCATCAATTGTGAACAATACATCTCTATGTTTTTACTTGCACCATGACCCATATATATATATATACTCCATATATATTCACACAAAAAAAATCTTAAGGCTAAAAAGTAATACTGTTTTTGAATGAGGAGGGTGAGTAAACGTTTTTCTTGTTTTAAAGGAACGTGACCAAAAAAAATTAAGAACCACTGCATTAGATCATCTGACAAAAATAACACTGTTATAAGACTTTTTGAATGCTCTTTGACATATCCTGAATGGGACTTAATAAACATTCTGTAACACTGTACACTGTAAAAAATGTAATTTAATTTTATCCAGCTTATGAGGGGTTTTGAGTCACAGATACTACGAAATGTGAATTACTTTCATATACATAACAATATTCCCACAAATGTAGTCCCAACTCGCCTATTAAAGTTGTGTGAACACCAACTTCACGTTAAACAATTTAGCTGGCTTGTGAGTTCCCAGCATGCATTGCAGCATTAATAAATTATGCAGTTAGTGTTCTAGGCTTATTTTTTGCTGTTTATTGCCTTTATACTTTTATTGATGTTTTTTATTGCCACTGTTAGTCAATTGTTGTGTGGTTATCTTAGGAGCTCATCTTTTCATTTCAAACTTTTATTAAAGTTTGTTTATTAAGGGTTGAGGTCTATTGTGTGTCTGTGTAGAACAATTGTATGTACCGCCTTGCAAGACATACCTCTCTTCAGTGGCAAAGATTGCAATTAACTTCACATACAAATAATTGAAATAATGACAAACTGAAAGTTCCGTATTCTGAATTGATACTTGGCTGAACAAGAAATTAGTTGAATTTTGCATTTAGTGAACAAACAAATAAGTTAAAAATGTAATCTTAGAGGGAAAATGGGACGTCTGAATTACAGTCATCACTCATTAAGCAAATGCAGTTAGAAGGGATGTCTCGATATCAGATTCAGGTCCGATACTGTGCGAATGTACTTGTACTCATTCTCGTAAAAATTCCATGATACCAAAAAAAAATACCATCTGACGGATGAATGTCATTGCATAAACATTCAGTGCACAAATTAAAATCACGTTATGTCCTAGTATGATTATTAAACCACAAAGGCTGCAATTTAATGAGATAAATATATAGTGTGCATGTGCTGCATGCTTCAAATTGAATTAGTAAAGCCGGCTGCTCATACATGGAAAACCATAGATATCTATACAGAAAACACCATCTTGAGCATTGGGCGCTCTGTTTGTAGCAGATGACAGCAAGCAGAGCACTAATTTACTATGTAGCGTGCAGCACATATAGACTGCATATTTATGTAATTAAATAGCAGCCTTTTGCTGTTTAATAATCATAACTGGCCCTGCGATCCAAAAAGGATAAATCAGCCTCCAAAGGGCACTTCGAGGGGAGAACAATCATGATAGTCATTTTGTAAGATCACGTCAGCATTTCCAATAAAAATTATTTTTCAAAGTGAGTTCCGAATAAACATTATTTTTGAGCCATGCAGCTTTCAGCCCTCCAAAGCTCTAACAGTGGATGGTAAAGTCTTCGAAGGGAATGGGGTATAGGGATGATCACTTCTGAACTGAATGCACCCCGAGTCACATAGCAACCTGCTTTTCCGGAGGTGAGAAGCTACCATCAAAACACACAGAAACATCTTGGTTACTGATGTAACATCTGTTCCCTGATGGAGGGAATGAGATGTTGTGTCGATGTAGTGACACTAGGGGTTTGCTCTTGTGAGCCCCAATCACCTTTGCTTTATTCAGAAAAGGCCAATGAAAACTGGCGAGTGGAATTTGCATGCCATTCTCCGTCCGGGACATATGGGTATAGAAGGAGATGGCATGCACCACTCATTCAGACTTGTTCTTCGGAGCCGAACGCACTTCGTCCCGTCACCTTACCTTCTGCTGCTGGAATTTACGGGGCATATCAGCAGTCACCCTCGCACGATCGAGTGTTGTGCTTCCCCTGGGCACTTTGGCAGCTGAGTCCACAGGTGTTAAAAGAGTATATTTCAAAAGAGTATATTTTCTCTAAAAGAGCTTGCACAAACGATTGGCGTCTTTTTAAAGATGTCCTTTCGCCCTTGTTCTACTGGGTGTGGCCGTTATCTCTCCCCACCAGATGGCCACGAAATCTGTCTCTAGTGCTTGGAGTTGTGCAGAGTTGTGCTGAGGAGCCGAAAGAGAGTCCCGGCCATGTCAGCGGTTGGTTCAGCGCCGCGGCAGGAGGAACACAATGTTTCATTCCCTCCATCAGGGAACAGAGGTTACATCAGTAACCAAGACGTTCCCTGTCTGTCACTCACTCGACGTTGTGTCGATGTAGTGACACTAATGGTTCCTATACGAAACGCCGCAGGCGCTGAACACGGGCAGGTTTCTGTGTGCCTCGCAGTGAGCGCTCGACCACATCATGACCTTCCAGCAAGTTAGGTAAGGTGTCTCCCTGGTCCTGATATGGGTGGGAGGAGTCACTTACCCGAGGAAGCTACAGGCGGTGGCCTTTCCTAATTTTTGTATTAAGCAATTTCCCACCGAGTACCTGCTAGAATAGCACTGGGGAACTGATCTTCCATCTCCAGGAGGGAGAGCACTATGGAGACCACATCCTACCAGAGGGAGGTTACCATGTGGAGAATACCTCACATGGACTTACCGACGGGGAAGTTCACATATGGAATGATGCCACTGGGAAGGACCCTATCTACGGAGAGGGTACACAGCAACAGTGGCTGAGGCAGAGCACAGCTCTGATGAGGGGAAACATAGGGTTCACCTAAGTGGAAACCGAACAGTGGAAACGCATCATACAGGATTACCGAGGGGGGAATCACCACGTATGGAGCACTGAGCCCAAGTACACAGGCTCACCTGAAAAGGGGCATACCACGAGTACTGGGCCTGGCGGCGTTACTCCTCCGACAAGTTCGCCACCGAATAGTGCTTGAGGAATTAAAGAGGCGTCCAGTGTTCACCAGTTGCAGGGAACTGTTGTGGACAAGATAGCGCACATTATCACCTTAAAAGGGTAAAGGTGCAATGCAAGCGATACACCCGACTGGCTGCCCGGCCTACCTGTTGTTACCCCGTAACACTCAAAACTGGTTCTATGTGCAGGTTGTAGAACCTCGCAAAGGTACTGGGTGTAGCCCAACCCGCTGCTCTGCATATGTTTGTTAGAGAGGCACCCCTCACCAGTGCCCAGGAGGACACAACACCTCTGGTGGAGTGCACCCGGACTCCCAAAGGGCACGGCAGTTCTTGTGATTGGCAAACCAGAGAAATGGCATCCACAATCCAGTGGGACAACCTCTGTTTGGAGACAGCTTTCCCCTTCTGCTGCCCTCCAAAGCAGACAAAGAGCTGCTCCGAGTGTCTAAAGCTCTGCGTGTGGTCCAGATAGATGTGCAGGGTGCAAACTGGACACAGCAACGACAAGGCCAGGTCTTCCTCCTCTGAAGGGAGCACTTGCAAGTTCACCACCTGATCCTGAAAGGGAGTGGTCTCAAGATCACGTGAGAGTGTGCCGGCCCGAACCCCAGGCATTTGCTGGTGACAGAAAGCGCCTGCAGGTCCCCAACCCTCTTGATAGAAGTGAGCGCCACCAGGAGGGGCATCTTCAGCAACAAAGTGCTGAGCTCAGCCTGCTCCAAGGGCTCAAAGGTGGCTCTTTGTAAGGCAGGTAGGACCACAGAGAGATCCCAAGAGGGAATCAGGTGGGGGATTCAATCTCCTCGCACTTTTGAGGAACCTGGCGATCAGGTCGTGCTGCCATGAGGGTCTCCCATCCAGTGTATTGTGATATGCTGCTATAGCAGCCACATACACCTTCAGGGTAGAGGGAGACAGCCATCTCTCCAGCCCCTCCTGTAGGAAGGATAACACAGACCTGAGGGAAGAACACAAATTTGCGAAGAGATGCCACTTCAAAGCATACAGCCACCTCATGGAGGGGGCTATGGCCTGAGTGATCATGTCTACCCTTGCTGGCGGAATGACTGCTAGGTCCTGTCCTGTCTAGGAACCAGATGTGGAGATTCCAGAGGTCTGGCCACAGGTGCCGAAGCATGCCCTGCCCCTGAGTGAGAAGGTCCTGCCTCAGGAGAATGCACCAGGGAGGGGCTACTGCCAAGAGCATCAGGTCTGAGAACCAAGTCCGGTTGGGCCAGTACGGCGCAACCATCAGGATTTGTTGCCCGACCCCCCTGACTTGGCACAACATCTGTGCAACGAGGCTCACTGGTGGAAACACATACTTGCGCATCCCCCGAGGCCTGTGCGCCAAGGCATCCATGCCAAGGGGAGCCTCGGACAGGAAGTACCAAAAGGGGCAGTGAGAGGACTCTCGGGTGGTGAACAGGTCCACCTGTGCCTCCCTGAATCTCTCCCAAATTAGCTGGACTGCACGGGGGTGGTGTCTTCACTCTCCTTGGAGTGTTACCTGCTGTGAGAGTGCATCCGCTGCATGGTTGAGGATGCCCGGGAGGTGAGTGGCTCATAGAGACTATGACTCCAAAGGAGGAGGCGGCGGGCGAGTTGTGACATGCGATGTGAGCGTATGCCGCCCTGGCAGTTTATGTATGCCACAGTCATTGTGTTGTCCGTCCGGATCAACACATGTTTGCCCTGAATCAACAGCCGAAGCCTCCGCAGGGCCAGCGATACTGCCACAAACTCTAGGCAGTTTATGTGCCATCGCAGGTGGGGCCCTGTCCAGAGCCCCAATACTGCCTGCCCGTTGCTCATGGTGCCCCAACCTGAATTCGAGGCATCCGTCATGACCACGACGCGCCTCGAGACCTGCTCTAAGGGAACACCTGCCTGTAGAAATGTCAGATCTGACCAAGGGCTGAAAGTTTGGTGGCACTGTGGCGTGATAGTCACATGCTGTGTGCTATGGCACCATGCCCACCTCGGGACTTGAGTATGTAGCCAGTGCTGGAGCGGTCTCATATGCATCAACCCGTGGGGGAGTACCGCCGCCGAGGATGCCACATGCCCCAGGAGCCTCTGAAATTGTTTCACTGGGACCACTACCTTCCGCCTGAAGGTTCTCAGGCAGGCCAGCACCGACTGTGCACGCTCATTCGTAAGGCATGCCATCATGGTGACCGAGTCCAACTCTATTCCGAGAAAAGAGATGCTCTACGCAGGGGAGAGCTTGCTCTTCCCAGTTGACCTGAAGCCCCAGTCGGTTGAGGTGCCGAAGCACAAGGTCCCGAGTGAGCTAGGATCAGCCAGTCATCGAGATAATTGAGGATGCGAATGCCCTTCTCCCTTAGCGGGGCCAGGGCAGCCTCTGCGACTTTGGTAAGACGCGAGGAGACAGGGACAGACCGAAAGGGGGGACCTTGTACTGGTATGCTCGTCCCTTGAAGGCAAACTGAAGAAAGGGTCTGTGTTGAGGAAGGATTGATACGTGAAAGTACACGTCCTTCAGGTCGATGGCCGTGAACCAATCCTGATGTCGTACAGACATGCGTCAACATCTTGAATGGAAGCCTGTGTAAGGCTCAAATCCAGGATTGGGCACAACCCCCGTGAGCCCCAAGAACACCGTACTTACCTGTTTGCCGGCTTTCTTTCGACGGAAAACGAGGGAACACGAGATACTCGCATCCTGCTCATTGACCAGAAAGACTTTCAGCACCTGGCCATCACGAGCATGAGGGCCGGAGGGGCTGAGCATTGGAGATTGACCCAGGGAATGAGGAAACTGCTCATTTATTGACAATTTGGGTGCCGGGGCCCAGAAGGCACCTGACGATGTTACAAGGGTACTCACCTCATGCTGGCCCAGGGGCGGGAGTGGGGCCCATGCGCACACCTGGGTCAGGCCAGTCAATGAGAGTTTCCTCATCCCTGGGCGCATGTCTCAGGACCACTTCGAAGCCTGTCTGGGGTTCATGGCAGCTGGCTGATGGGCAGGCGGTGCCGCCATGGCCTAGTGGACCATAGCAGGATAGCCATGGTGTGCAGGGCGGAGGCGGCCTGACCCGCGGTATTGTAAGCCTTCGCCAGTTACGGAAGTAACTTACACACCTTGGAAGGGAGCCTTGGTCGGATCCTCCAAGTGGCTGTGCCCTGCGGGCATAATTGCAGCACTATGGTGCGCTCTACCTGGGGAAGCTCGATGTATCCCTTAGCCGGTCCACCATCGAGGGTAGTTAGGGTGGACGAGCCGGCGAAGCATGTAAGGGCAGAGAATGGTGCCTTCCACGACTTTGTGAGCTCCTCACGCACTTCCGGGAAGAAGGGCACAGGGGGCGGGTCGCGGCCGTGAGTCACGCTCCGAGCCCAGAAACCAATCATCCAGCCACGAATGCTCAGGGCAGGGCGGAGGGTTCCACTCAAGCCAGATGTTCGCGGCTGCCTGGGCAAGCACGACTGCCAATTCAGTGTCCACCTCATCCTGAGCTCTACCGCCCGTGAGCGGGAGCTCAGAAGATCCATCCACTTCCGAAAGCAGAAGCCCACCCTCCGACGCTGCGACCGATAACTCATCCTCGTCGCGAGCCCTAAACGAGACATTAAATCCGCCCTGAGGCGGACCGCCTGCCTAGCTTGTGAACTCTACTGGGCAGAATGAGCATACTGGGGGATGGGAGGTCCACGGGGACTGAGCGGGTGGAAACGCTCCCATATCAACATCCAGATCTCCTGTGGTGCTCACCGACGCAGCCACCTGAGTCTCAACCCAGGAAGGACCGGGTCGGGAAGCAGCTGCAGTGGCTCTCTGCTTCACGAAGAAGTAAGAGAGCCGTGACCGCAACGTTCTCATGGGCATGTTCTCGCAGTGAGAACATGACCCCTCCACAAAAGCTGCCTCGGGACCCAAGCACTAGAGACAGATTTCGTGGCCATATGGTGGGGAGAGATAACGGCCACACCCAGTAGAACAAGGGCGAAAGGACATCTTTAAAAAGACGCCAATCGTTTGTGCAAGCTCTTTTAGAGAAAATATACTCTTTTGAAATATACTCTTTTAACACCTGTGGACTCAGCTGCCAAAGTGCCCAGGGGAAGCACAACACTCGATCGTGCGAGGGTGACTGCTGATATGCCCCGTAAATTCCAGCAGCAGAAGGTAAGGTGACGGGACGAAGTGCGTTCGGCTCCAAAGAACAAGTCTGAATGAGTGGTGCACGCCATCTACTTTTATATCCGTATGTCCGGGGCGGAGAGTGGCATGCAAATTCCACTCGCCAATTTTCATTGGCCTTTTCTGAATAAAGAAAAGGTGGTGGGGCTCTCAAGAGCGAACCCCTAGTGTCACTACATCGACACAACGTCGAGTGAGTGACAGACAGGGAATGGAAAGGGCTTCACTCCAAAATAAAATCTCCATTTAAATAGAAAAAAGTACAACAGAAATATATCACTACTGTATAGTTATGTAATATTCACTAATACTACTACTAATAATAAATCAAAAATAATTATTATAGTATATTTAAGCAATATCGCACATCTGTGATGCTCTTTTGTGCAGCACTTTATTTGACCAAAAACCACTCCAATGTATTATATTTTGGACTGTGCTGTATAAAAGCACTTTACTTGATAAAAAATAATACAATATTACACTACCGGTCATAAGTTTTGAAACACACTCATTCTTTATTATAATTTTTTTTTTTTCACATTTTAGAATAATAGTAAAGTCATCAAAACTAAGGAATAACATAAATGGAACTATGGGAATTATGTTGTGACTAAACAAAATCCAAAATAAATCAAAACTTTGTTATATTTTAGCATCTTTCAAAGTAGTCACCCTTTGCCTAGAATTTTCAGAAATGTACTCTTGACATTTTCTCAACCAACTTCTTGAGGTATCACCCTGGGATGCTTTTTAAACAGTATTGAAGGAGTTCCCATCTATATGCTGGGCACTAATTGGCTGCTTTTCTTTATTATTTGGTCCAAGTCATCAATTTCAAAAACTTTTTTTATTTTTTTTTATTACATTTTAGATTTATAATTAAATAAATTAATATGGTGGCACAATTATATTTTTGTCTACAAAACTAATTTCAAACATTGAAGCATACGCCTTCAGATCAAGAGATTTTTAAGATCATGGGAAACATTTCGGTCAAGTGTTTCAAAACTTTTGACCGGTAGTGTATGTTAAAAATTAATTGTTCTATTTAAGTTTTAATGAATTCATTTATTTAGACACCATGAATTCATTTATTTAGACACCATTTTGATGATAAAATAGAAATAAACGGTTGAATATGTAATTCATTAAAAATTAAACCAAAAAAAAAGGTATCGTATTGGCGAGTGCTGAAAAGTATCGGTACTCATACTCGTTTTCCAAAAAATGGTATCAGGACAATTGCGATTACTTTCTGGTTTCAATGTAGGACAAGGACCTGAGGCCCAGTTCTTATATTATGACTTCTAAACTACAGATGCAGCAGTCAGGACTATTGACTATTGACTCAAGCAAAAGATGGCATTTAGTTCATGTCTACTCTAGTCATTTTATGCACCTCAATCATGTTCTTTAAAGTCCAAGCTGTGAAATTGTATTTCTTTTCAGTTTTAGTTAATGCTGTTGTCTCCTCGAGCTCTGCATACAACAATGCACAGTTGTGTACATGTGGAGGACACTCAGGATTATTCATTTCGACAATGTTTAATGCCTATTTTGTGATAAATACAGTAATTGTAAAATATAATACGCTGACATGTGATTTTTAAAGATCCCTGAACTTGTTCCCTTATAGTGAACATTTCCTGAATATTGTTCTCATCCCAACTATAATCACAAAGCGATTGCTTTTAGTTTAATTATCTAAATGCCTGATGTGTTAATTTGAAAATCTGTCAGCTATCACTGTAGGTGACAATACAGTGCAACCACTGCTATTGTCTTATCTGTCTATTAAAGCCTGGCTTAAAATAAACAACATGCATGCACTTGGCATAAAGCACTATGTCAGGGCACTCCAAAAGCCATGTGCAGTAAATTTGATTTCCACTTTTTTTTTATGCTACCATAAATGTCTTTTACAAATGCTGCACAAAACAAAGAATTAGAAAAACTGAAAAAATGTAATGATGCTTCTTTAATTTGGTCTAATTAAATTCACAAATAAATTAATAATTCAAGTAAATATTCTAAAATAATTTAATGTTCTTGTTGTTTAGAGTCTTAATGTTGGCCACAACATTACTCTACCTCTAAGGCAACAAATAATCTCTTAAATGGTCAGGGTTGCAATAAATAATCATTGATATATTAACAGAGCATATTATTATTAAGGACGATGACTTAAAAAAATAAGATGGAACAGTAAGGGTTAACTTTTGTGCAGCTTATAATAATTATGATTTTTATGTCATGCCATTTTCAGAGATTAAAATCTTTCCTGCGTACATTTTCTTCAAACTCAATTAATTTCCCTCAAGTTATTTCTATTAGAAAGGTGATGTGAGAGCCTATTTCAGATACTGGGTCTACTTTCCTTGATCATTGCAGCTTTTTCTTCATGGGCTGATGAGGAAATTGGTACTATAAACACTTGTTTAATTTTGAAGAGCCATTATATTGTGTTGGAGTGGCTCACCATCTGTTCATATCTGTTTCCTAACCCTCTTTTGCTTTAGGCATAAACACGATACATGGTGTTTACATCAGCTTTAAGGTTTTCGCTACTCTTGATGCATTTTTATATTAGTGTTGGTCATCATTAAGTCTATTTTGAAAAACCTGACTAAAATATTCTTAAAGTAAATGTTTGTACTTTACAAAGTAGGCTAAACATGCATTTTCAAACACTAATGTATGTCTGTGAAATAAGTAAAACTGTCCCAAAAAGTATTTGGAAACTTAAACCACACTTTAAAATGTAAGAGTGTCATTGCAAAATATTAAACCAAGTGGCATTTATTTTAGCTCCGCTCCCCTGCTGCCATCGCTTCCGGCAGGATCTGATGGTTCAAGCAAGTACCGTGTGCTGAATCATAGGATGGTGCTTACACCAAATGATATAAGCATCTCTACGTTCATATATCTCCCAATAATCCCAATCTTTCTGACAGAATTTACATCCACTAAAAATCACCTTCACACCAGCTGGTTAAAATTAACTGCAAAATTGGCTATGAAAAGTAAAGATAGTTCTGAGAAATAGTCTAGAATAATTTGTTGGCAAACTAATATTTTGTCATCTGATTAAATTAAATTCATAAACAAATTTATACTGGCTTAGTGTCTATAAAATTTTTGCTCCACTGTAGGCAATATTTAACAAAGGCAAAGAGAAATACTCTCAAGTAGTTCAGAGATGTCTCGACTGTGATCACATTTCAGGTTTGAAATGTTCCAAAAAACAAAACCAAAAGAAGATTAAATGATGGTGTTACTTCCAGACAGGCATATTATCAGTGTGGTCTTTTAGTTATTGTTTCATGCTTTTTGATTGTTTTGCAATTCAGTATCATGTTTACCCTCCCATCTTTCAGCTTGCTTTAAAAGCCCAAGGCAAATCAACAACAAAAGAAGATGTATGAGAGAAGAAAAGTTCAATATGTGACGTTTCTTGAAGGCTACAAATGAAAGCAGAACACATGTGGAGTGTGCCAGTGGAAGAAACAGTCTGCCTCAAAGACGTGCCTCCCAATGGTACTCAAGCATTAAAGATGCCTTTGTGACTGCAGGTTCATTAAAGTTCAGAATGAGTAAGAAAGACAAAAGAGTAGTAGTTCTGCAGCTGAACCAATACCAACCAAAGTCATTTAGTCTGAACTTATTATCACAGTTTACACCTGTCATGAACTTTCAATGATTGACACAATCAAATAGCTTTTGACTCATTTAAAGGAACAGTTCACCCCAAAATTCAGTCATCCTTTTATCAACCTCATGTCCTTCCAAACCCATTTGATTTTATCTCTGCTGTGAAACACAAAAGGAAAAGTTTACCAGAAAGTCTGAGCTGCCTTCCATACAGTAAAAGTGAATGTGACCAGAGGTTTTCAAATTCCAAAAATAAATAAATAAAATATAATGCACCCTTAAGGTATTTCATGCAACTTATGCACTATATTCCAAGTATTTTTAAGCCACGCTCTAGCTTTTTGTGAGGATCAGACTCAAATTGAAGTTATCATTTACTGAAAATCCTGCCTTAAAAATGTTGCTTGACAGCCATGGTCACCATTGATTTTCATTGTATGGACAATAACAGTTTGGACATTCTGTTATAAATAACTCAATTTGTGTTCCAGTGAGCAAAGAAAATCATGAGGGTGAATAAATGATGAAAAATGTTGTTGTTGTTGTTTGTTTTTTTAGGGGTGCACAAGTCCTTCCAAAAGCTGGTGTAAATGCACCAACAATGTACTGGGACATGTAATGTGCTTGAATCATTAAAACCACATTCAGAGGTAGTTAGTGATGGAAAAGGGCACAGAAAAATAGGGTTAGACAGATATAGTAAATAAGTAATGTGAATATAGACATAGTTGAACAGTTGGATATACTCAAAACAATTCAGTATCAGTTTGGAGTTCATCAAATCATTTGCATATAACAGTCTTAAACTCTTTCCTGTTACTTGTGAGAGTAACAGTATAGTTCAAAAACCTAAACAGTATTTGAAAAGTACAAAATTATGTTCAAATTCTCTGGGCCTATATTGCATATTCAACTGCTAACATTACTGCATCTATGATGAAAAAAAAAATACTGATTATCCAAATTTAGATTTAGATAGAATTTTTGACCTATGTTTTACTTACTGAGGCTTTTATTAGGCTGAAATGTTAACACAAATTGTTACTTGTGGCTGGCTTTTCAGGCTTTCACTTAGACTTAAGAAAAATGGATGGGTACAGTAGTTAAGTAAGATGGATGGATGGATGGATGGGTACAGTAGGTAGGTCGGATAGATGGATGGATATAGTAGGTAGGTAAGAAGGTAGATGGATGGATGGATGGATGGATGGATGGATGGATGGATGGAATAGTGCAGTCTTTTATATATTATAAAAGTCTTTTTTGGAGATTACATTTTGGCTTTGCTGTCATAATTCTGAAGTGGAACTGTATCCACTGCTGTCTGCCTGTGTCTGAAATTAAACTGTCTGATCGGCTGTCAGAAAGATGGGAACAACTTGTATTAATATTAATTGGTTTATGCTACCATTTCCCTAACACAATAACACGATAAATGAATAAGATCGCTCACATGTATTTCATTTCAGTTCTGGTGCATCTTCATTATAATTGCCAGGCTGGGGTACAGCACGCACAAGAGTTTTCATTAAGTCATTCAGTTACACCATTGTTTACACATCACCTTCAATCTGAAATAACCTCAAGAGGATTTCACAGAGACCTTGAAAAGTGAATAGCTCACTTTTAGACTTAGTAGTTACACTTGAGGTTTCAAGTAATTGTCATCGCATCATTAAAAGATTCAAGTGGCAGCACATACTGTGATGAACTTGGGTATGATAGGAATAGAATACTAGCTTACTTCTTACAGAATACTGCACAGTAAACACTGTATACTGCTAACTATATATATTTAAAAAAGTAAGTGAAACAGTAGGCATTATTCCACAATGTTTCAAATGGAGTATGCTACATTTTGGTCACATAATCTTATCATGTTGCATGTTAGTGCCGTCCAATCGTTGTCTTGGTTAAAGAAAAAACATTTTAATTAAATTGGGAATTCAAATGTCAGTACTCTTAGCAGTCTGATTAAATAACATATACATATAAATAATAAATAAATAATAAAGTCAAAGAAGTCTATATTTGTGTGTCCCAAACGGTTTGCCATAAGTACCCCCACAGCACCATCAGTAAGGCTCAAGCACCCCTTCATCAACACAAAACCAAAGATGTGTAGCAAAAGCTAAATACAATTTAACGTTATCATCAATATTGTAATATCCTTGATGTACAAAATGAAAAGATGTTATGACGAAAAGATGTTATGAAGTTATGACGTTTAGGCCACATTCATACAGCAGCAGAATATGGTTGTCAGACCTGTTATGAGTGCTTAATACGGTTGCGTTCACACACAAGTCGGTTATTTACAAGAGTGACAACCGCATTCTAACCGAACTGACACCCAAAAATTTTTAGGACTCACAACCGCATTCTCAGCAAACCTGTGCTGTGTGAATGGAACTGTACTGGACAACTAGTTGTTAGTCATGTCATGTAATGTGAGAGCCAAGATGCACTTTATAGGAGCTTGTCTTGTGTGTTTCATGTGGGGTTTCATTAACTTGCGGAGATGTAGATATGAGCTGTGTCATCCGAATATCCAATCGCTGTTTTCCACCGGCTGCTCATGGGCACGAGGATCGCGGCACAAAAGCTGCACTCTGTACGTGGTTAAAAATCATTCAAAGCTGTTGTCGGTTAATTATGATCTGATATATGAACCTGTGCCTCATTTGGACTTGTTTATTTAATATCGCAGAGTCAAATGTGAAAAGACGTGCCGGTGTTATGGACATTGCCATCTTTAATATTTACTTCAGTCACTGTTACTCTGGATACAGCTGTAACATCCGAGATTGTTACCCCTCCTACCAACCACCAGAGGGAGCCCTCCCCCGAATACTAACTCTGTACCGTTTCTTCTTTGGTGACTTCCTGTTTAAATTATATAAATACCATGCTGTTCCATTTTGACTTTGTGAAGTATTGTCAGTTTACCTTGCCTTACCAAGCGCTTTTCCATTGCCTTTGCTGATTGTTTTCATGTTATGACCATTGCCTGTTTTCCTGGATTCACTGCCTTTTGGATACCCCTTTGTTTTGTTTGCCTTGTTGGACTGTCTTTTTGGTTTATTGGATTATACCGCTTGCTTAACGACTACCTCTATTTGCCTGCCGATTTGGATTGTTTGCTTGTGTTCATAATAAACTTCCAGCACATGGATCCATGGCCAGTTCATTACAGAATACTTCGACTAACATGGATCCAGCGGAAGTTTCACAGCACAAGGCCGCATTCGCGCACCAGTGCGAGGTATTAAGGGGTTACCAAGACCAGCTGAACAACCTACGAGCTGCCAACGAATGTTTGACACAATACATTCACTCACTGCCAGCTCCCCATGCTAAACCGGTAAGCTTTGATCTACCTGATAAGTTTGATGGTTCTGCTGAAAAATGCCGGGGTTTTTTACGACAATGCAAGGTATTTTTTTCTCATCAGCTTGAATCATTTGATCGAGATGCCAGAAAATGTTCTTTTTTGATGTCACTGTTTATGGGCAAAGCTCTCGATTGGGCCTCTGCTGTTTGGGATAAAGATACTCAAATCCAGGTTTCATTTGATTACTTCGTTCAACAAATCCATGAAGTCTTCGAGTATCCAGCGGGCGGCCAAGATATCTCTCAGCTACTTCATCTACGCCAGGGTCATCGATCAGCAGCGGATTATGCAGTTCTGTTCAGGACACTAGCGGCTCAGAGTGGGTGGAATGATGTCGCTCTGAAGACTGTTTTCTGTGAAGGGCTTAACCTGTAACTCAGGACGGAACTGACCTGCAAGGGTGAAGGTATGAATCTTTCTGAATACATAACTCTGGCCATCAAGATTGATAACCTGCTTCAGAATGCTTCACAGCCTCAGTTTTGCTTCACCTCTAATTCTACAGTCTCAGTACAGGCCCAGGCATCCACTGTATCACCCGAACCCATGCAAGTTGTTTACACTCGCGTTTCCATGGAGGAATGCCGACATCGATGCAACGAAAACCTTTGCTTTTGTTGTGGCTCACCGGGTCATCTCAACGCTGCATGCCCATACAAGAAATCAAGTTCTCCTGAGTCAAGGCAAAATGTGAGTACAATGAACACTGTATCACACGTTTCACATAATTTTCTGTTACCTGTAGGGGTGTCCATTGGTGATCATGTATAGTGTTTTACAGCTTTAGTGGATTCTGGTGCTGCTGTTAATCTCATTAATCAGGAGATTGTTCAAGAACTCAACATACCCACCATTCAATGCTCCCCAACGATTAACATCACCACTGTTGACAACACTCCTATTGGTACTGGCATAACCCAACAGACTGTTCCGATAACCATCAAGGTTGGACATTCATGTAGAAAAAAATCTCACTATGTCAACAACTCACCCAAACATGCTCTTATCCTGGGTCATCCCTGGCTGGCCATCCATGACCCATCAATATCTTGGAACCAAGGTGAGCTCACGCAATGGTCAAGTTTTTGTCCATTGCCTTGCCTTGTCTTATCACCAGTATTGAGAGCCCATGATCCCCAAGGAGTATGCAGAGTTCAGTGAGGTGTTTAGCAAAATCAAAGCTACACAACTTCCTCGTCCTCGTCCATGGGACTGCGCCATTGAACTTCTGTCCAATACAGCCCCACCGAGAAGCAAGGCATATGCATTGTCATGCTCCGAGACCTTCACCATGGAGAATTACATTGAGGAAGCCCTTGCCTACGGTTACATCTGTCCCTCTACCTCCCCAGCTGCTGCAGGGTTCTTCTTCGTAGAGAAGGATGGAGATCTATGTCCCTGTATCGACTATCGAGGCCTGAACTCCGTCACCATAAATGACCGTTACCCATTACCGCTTATCCCCTCAGCCCTTGAACAACTCCGTGAGGCAAAGATCTATACCAAACTTGATCTGAGAAGTGCTTATAACCTTGTCAGAATCCGAGAAGGGGATGAGTGGAAAACTGCTTTAATCACCACCAGGGGGCACTATGAATATTTGGTCATGCCGTATAAACTTGCTAACGCCCCCTCGGTTATCCAGTCTTTTATCAACGAGATATTCAGAGATTTACTGAATCATTGTGTGGTGGCTTACATTGACGACATCCTCATCTACTCACAAGACATGGAACAGCATATCCAGCAGGTCAAGACCGTTTTATCACGTCTCCAGGAACACCAACTATTTGTCAAGGCAGAAAAATGTGAGTTCCATACCACTTTCTTAGGCTACAATATCAGCCATCAAGGTGTAGAAATGGATGTCTCTAAGACAACAGCAGTCACCGAATGGCCTTGACCTTCAAAAATCAAGGAACTACAGCGGTTTCTGGGCTTTACCAACTTCTATTGCCATTTCATCAGGAATTACAGCATCATTGCAGCCCCCCTCACGTCGTCGCTCAAGGGAAAGCCCAACAAATTGCCTTGGAACAATGCCGCATACCAGGACTTCATCTCCCTCAAGTCAAGCTTCATGACCGCTCCAATACTGAAACATCCTGATATGTGGGTCCTTTCAGAATTATCCATCAAATAAACCCATTTAGAGCTTCCTGCTAATTACCACATCTCTCCTTTCTTCCATGTGTCCTTGCTGAAACCCGTCCACCCGGCATCTGGCTCTGGAACCACGGATTCTGAGCCTCCAACTCCATTGGAGGTAGATGGAGTCCCAGCGTATATGGTCAGAGAGATCATGGACTCAAGACGACGAGGGAGCCAGATGCAATACTTGGTAGACTGGGAGGGCTACGGACCAGAGGAGAGATCATGGGTAGCCGCCAAGGACATATTGGACCCGTCTCTGATCAAAGAATTTCATCATGCCCATCCTAATCATCCAGCACCATGACCAAGGGGATGTCCCAGTAGAAGAACACCAGGAGTTGTTCGTAGAGGGGGTGGTTCTGTAACATCTGAGGTTGTTACCCCTCATACCAACCACCAGAGGGAGCCCTCTCCCAAATACTAACTCTGTACCGTTTCTTCTTTGACTTCCTGTTTAAACTATATAAATACCATGCTGTTCCATTTTGACTTTGCGAAGTATTGTCAGTTTACCCTGCTTTACCAAGCGTTTTTCCATTGCCTTTGTTTTCATGTTATGACCATTGTCTGTGTTCTTGGATTTACTGCCTTTTGGATACCCCTTTGTTTTGTTTGCCTTGTTGGACTGTCTTTTTGGTTTATTGGATTATACCGCTTTCTTAACGACTACCTCTATTTGCCTGCCGATTTGGATTGTTTGCTTGTGTTCATAATAAACTACCAGCACATATCCTAACACTGTCTCCATGGCAGTTCATTACAACAATTGTTAGAATACGGTTGTGACTTCAGTTGTTCGTTCATACAGACAGTATTCAAGCCGCTTCTATAAGCTGTTGTATGAACGGGACATTTCAAGACTCACAACTGTAAGTAAATGCGGTCAATCCCAAACACTGACTGTGTGAACATGGCCTTGTACATTAACAACAACAAAAACAAAACGGTGCCATATGAGCCATTAAACTCACAATTAGAACAGACTAATGGTGTTAATTATACAGGGGACCCTCTAACTTTTACTCTGAGATATTCAGAGGCAGAGTCATGAAATGCTATTTTAACTTTGATAACTTGTTAATCGATTAAAATTAACCAAGATATTACTTTGAGGAGAGATAAACAACACTTATTTACATTTTTTTATATATTATGCTTTATTAGAATTAAAAAAAAAATTTATCAACAGCTGACTGTAAAGACAAAGTGTATTAAAAGAGACATTATTCAATGACAAATAGCTTGCCTGGATCTCATCTTTGGACATGCTTTAAATGGTACAAACTGAGTCAAACCCAACTTTTACTCAACACGCAGTAAAAGGATCTCTGTGCTGAACTTCGCAAAATAGAAGATCGATCTTAGGATTTTTAAAAACAATATCGAGATCAATTGAACCAATTTTTCAGTTGTCCCTATTATTTTTGTCATTTATTTTGTTAAATAGGTTAAACAAAGCAAAATCCAACCCCCTGGAAGCTGCTTACATACCCCCGGTTGGGAATCACTGGTCTATAGTACCTGGAGAGAGCTCATCTCAATGGCAGTTGCTCGGCTGGCACTTATCCCCTATAAGTACATAATTTTAAATCTGCTATCTTTGCTCATGGCCAGTCAATTCAACATCCAGGTTTTTTGAGCCAATCACTTGAGCCGTAAATGCCGTGTGACTAATGACTAAAAAATATCGGACTGGTAAAACAATGTAATATAAGCAATCTGAATATATGCATGCAAAAAAGTGTATTTTGTCAGAATAAATGGTTTTTGAAAGGCCGTCAATGGAGAAAAATGCTTTTTAAAACCAAGATGTAAGTTGGATGTAAGGTGTAAAATGTGTCTGTAAATCACTTTCAGTTCATTCATCACAATGGAAATAGAAGCGTAAGTCAAGCACATTTAATTATAATCCATGCTGAATTTTGGCAAAATGTAGTAGGTCAGCTGGGTATACAGTGCATAAAAACAAGTACATTCTGTGCAGACTATACAACAACATCCTGGTTACTTTCGAAACCTCCGTTCCCTGATGGAGGGAATGAGACATTGTGTCAATGTAGTGACACTAGGGGTCACTCTTGGTAGCCCCAAACACCTCTGCTTTTTTGAAAAAAGGCCAATGAGAATTTGCGAGTGGAATTTGCATGCCACTCCCCTGGACATACAGGTATAAAAGGAGCTGGTATGCAACCACACAGGTTTTGTGCTGAGGAGCCGAGACCAGGTCCCCGCCATTTCAGCGGGTAGTTCAGCGTTGTGGCAAGATGGACACAAAGTCTCGTTCCCTCCATCAGGGAATGGAGGTTACGAAAGTAACCAGGACGTTCCCTAACTGTCACTCACTCGACGTTGTGTCGATGTAGTGACACTAGGGGTCCCTATACAAAACGCCACAACTATCTGAACTGTTTTACGTGAACTGGCGGTGTGTGATGGGCAAACTGCTGTGTGCCTCGTAGCCAGTGCACCACGCCGTCATATAATCACCCCCATCGCTCTTATGGGCGTCGAACGGTCCATCAGGATCAAGTCGACTGCCCAACTACAGGGACAGGCTAGCCCAACCGAGGCCTCTTTTCCTTCTCTTTTCTCCCCAAAAAGAGTGGAATTTGTTAACTTACTGGGAGCCATAAGTGCCTGCGTCAGGGGGTGTCCCTCCCAAAAGGAAGACACTGCGGAGACCACACCCCGCCCAAAAAGAGGGGGGGTATTTTGAGTGAAATATGAAATATGTCACGATTCTTGTCAGAAGTATGTCATGTGGAGAGGTCCCATGGTCGGTCCTACCTGAAGGGGGAGGGGTTTCTACAGATCATGGCGACTGAGAAGAAGACGCAGTTTGCCGTCAGGGAAACAATTTTGCAGAAGATATCACATGGGGTCACCTTCTGGGAATCAGCACATTGGAGCACCTACCTCAGTACAGTGGCTCGTTAGCGCACGTACCGGGCCGGTCAGCAAGTTTCTCCACAAACTCAACTGCCAGAGTGCTAAGGAGGAAATTCATCCAGGGATCACAGTCTGTGAACACGACTGGGAGTCAGAGCACACGTCTTCACCTCAAGGGAGGGGAAAGGCGCTATGTGCAAGCGGTAAACCCGGCCAGTTGTCCTGGAACTTACCTGCTCGTGCCTGCCAATACACGGGATGAGACCAGCTCAACCCGGAGATTGTAGAACCTCACAAAGTTGTTGGGTGTTGCCCAGCCCGCTGCTCTGCAGATGTCTGCCAAAGAGACGCCACTGGCCAGGGCCCAGGAGGCCGCCACACTCCTGGTGGATTGGGCTTGTAACCCCACAAGGGGTGGCACGTCCTGAGCCTGATATGCCATCGCGATGGCATCGATGACCCAGTGGGCGATCCTCTGTTTGGAGACAGCGCTTCCTTTCCACTGTCCACCAAAGCAAACAAAGAGCTGCTCGGAGCTTCTAAGGCTCTGCGTGCAATCCTAATAAATGCGTAAAGCTCACACCGGACACAGCAATGCCAAGGCTGGGTCCGCCTCCTCCTGGGGCAGTGCTCGCAGGTTCAACACCTGATCCCTAAATGAGTCGTGGGTACCTTGGGCACTTAGCCCGGTCGGGGTCTCAGGATGACGTGAGAGTAACCCGGACCGAACTCCAGGCATGATTCACTGACAGAGAACATCTGCAGGTCCCCTACCCTTTTGATGGAAGTGAGCGCAGTCAGGAGGGCAGTCTTCAAAGAGAGTGCCTTAAGCTCAGCTGACTCCAAGGGCTCAAAGGGAGCTCCCTGTAGACTCCGAAGGACTACTGAGAGGTCCCATGAGGGGACGAGGCACGGTCTGAAGGGATTCAACCTCCTAGCACCTCTCAGGAACCTGATGATCAAGTCGTGCTTCCCCAAATACTTACCATCTACTGCATCGTGATGAGCCGAAATAGCAGCTACATACACGTTCAGTGTGGAGGGGGACAGCCGCCCCTCCAGCCTCTCCTTCAAGAAGGAAAGCACTGATCCGACTGTGCATCTCTGGGGGTCTTCGCGTCAGGAAGAACACCACTTAGTGAACAGACGCCACTTCAAGGCATACAGGCGCCTCATAGAGGGAGCCCTAGCCTGAGTGATCGTGTCTACCACTGCGGGTGGTAGGCCACTTAGGTCTTCTGCGTCCCGTCCAGGGGCCAGACGTGGAGATTCCAGAGGTCTGGTCGCGGGTGCCAGATGGTTCCCCGTCCCTGAGAAAGAAGGTCCTTCCTCAGGGGAATTCGCCGGGGGGGCTGTCGTGAGGAGCGTGAGATCCGAGAACCACATCTGGGTGGGCCAGTAGGGTGCTATTAGGATGATCTGCTCCTCGTCCTCCCTGACCTTGCACAGGGTCTGTGCAAGTAGGCTCACTGGGGGAAACGCATATTTGCGTAGTCCAGGGGCCAGCTGTGTGCCAGCGCATCTATACCGAGGGGTGCCTCGGTCAGGGCATACCACAGCGGGCTGTGGGTGGATTCCTGGGAAGCAGACAGGTCTACCTGTGCTTGACCGAATCGACTCCAAATCAGCTGGACCACCTGAGGGTGGAGTCTCCACTCTCCCCTGAGGGTAACCTGACGTGACAGCACATCCGCTGTGGTGTTGAGGTCACCTGGGATGTGAGTGGCTCGTAGCAACTTGAGGCGCTGCTGACTCCAGAGGAGGAAACGGCGGGTGAGTTGTGACATGCAATGGGAGCGTAGACCGCCTTGGCGGTTGACGTACGATACCAATGCTGTGTTGTCCGTCCAGACCAACACGTGCTTGCCCTGGATCAATGGCCGAAACCTCCCAGGGCGAGCAGAACTGCCAACAACTCTAGGCAGTTTATGTGCCAGCGCAGCTGCGGGCCAGTCATGCACTTCCGGAAAGAAAGGAACGGGGGCAGGGCGTGACTGTGGGCAGCGCCCCGTGACAAGGAACCGATTGTCGAGCCGCGAGAGTTCAGGGGAGAGTGCAGGGTTCCACTCTAGCCCGACGCTCGCGGCCGCCCAGGAAAGCATGTCCGTCATTTCTGCATCGGCGTGAGACTGAGCGACCGTTCCCAAAGGAGGAAGCCCAGCCGAAGCCTCTGCATCAGACTGGATAAGCTGCTCTCCGATGCTGCGCTCGATAACTCATCATCTTCCGGAGCTCCAAACAAGAAGTAGAACTCACGCTGAGACGAGCTGCCGGTCTCGTGCGAGAGCCCGATCGGGGCAAGCGAGCATGCCGGGGAATGGGAGGTCCATGGGGGGATACCCGGCGGAGGTGGTCCCATTGATGTTCCCAAATACCCCCAGTGCTAACCGACACGGCCTCAAACCCGTAGGTAGAAGGATCGGTGCGGGGAGCTACTGGGGTGGCTTGCTTTCTTGCAACATTGCCATGGTCATGTTCTCGCAATGAGGACATGACTCATCCACGAAAGATGTCTCCGCGTGGGCAGTGCCCAGACACATAAGACAGCAATCGTGGCCGTCAGAAGCGGAGAGATATCGACCGCAACCAGGAATAACATACAAACGGAAAGGCATCTTTAAAAAGACGTTCCGTGTGTGCCGCTCTTTTAGAGCGAAAATATACTCTTTTTAGAATATACTCTTTTAGTTGTTTCTGCTGGAACGCCCAGGGGCGTTCTCTGCACTCCACAGGTGTAGAGGGGGAGAAGCCGCTGAAATGCACCGTAGAATCCAGCAGATGAGGTGAATGAACTTCGCGGACGAATTCAGCTACAATGAATAGAACCGCTCGGCTCCAAAGAGAAAATCTAAATGAGTGGTTGCATACAAGCTCCTTTTATACCCGTATGTCCGGGGGAGTGGCATGCAAATTCCACTTGCCAATTCTCATTGGCCTATTTTCAAAAAAGCAGAGGTGTTTGGGGCTCTTGAACATTATTCTCAACTGCCTTCACAGAACAGACAAGTGCTAACAATTTATCTCCCAATGAAAAGACACAAAATAAATGAAATTGAAACTTATTTCAGTTTAGTTAGAAGATGTTTCAATTTGACCTTGTAAAGGATTGAGTAATTTTATGTACAGAAATATTTGAAGCCATGATTGAAGTTAAAGGGTGTACTTTAACTTAATTAAAAAATAATCACTGATTTGGAATAGATTGCAAAAAACTCTCCCCATCCTCCATTGGTTGTACAGACTGAAAGTCCCACAACATACATGCCAATGTTGCTATGTCAGGCTTTATGGGCTGCTCAAACAAACCTAGCGCCGAAGAGCCACAGTGTTACACTTTTAGGTGAAATCAACATTCAAATGGCTAATGGTACTTATAGTTGACTCTGCATATCAAGCAAGAATACAAAAAATATGTTCAATATTGAAGAACTTTGAAGAATTTTGAAAGGCATGGCAGAAGTTAGCTTTCTTGGTTTTAAAAAAGCACAGTTTTCAATGAAATTTTCAGGAAATATGGGGAAAAGACTAGTGAACTGGCCTATGTTTTCTTATTAGAATGATGACATGTATACTGTTTCATCAATTCTGTGCTTACTATGGAATCCATTTTGTCCTTGGTTTATTATTTTTTCTGTCTTGCTTTCTCATAATCACTACTCCATTTTTTCGTGATCTCAACATAACAAATGTTTTTTTCTCGTGATCACGACTTAATTTTCTCGTGTTTTCATGATTATGACTTAAAGTTTTCGCGAGAAAACACCTCTTTGCACTTGCAGCTCCTCATAACGTCACAGTCACAGCATCTTTCTCTTCCATTTATCGCAACAGTAGGTTCCTCTAGGAGATGGTGAAGGTGAAGGAGATGGATTTTATCTCAGTTCTATCTGGTGAATCGCAGACCTGCTGACCTGCATCTCTCAGTCATCATCCACTATCCATGGAGCAATGATGGGAAAATTAAGCTTTCTGAAGAAATGAGGCTTTCATTACAAACATATTGAAATTATGTTTTGTTGCTCAAAGCTTCTGTACATGGTTCAGTTTACTGCCATCTGGTGTTTGGTATAAAAAAAAATTATTGATTCCATCTACAAGACAAATAAACACAACATAAAATACAGAATCAGCTATATAAATTAAACCACTCCAGTTTAAATCTCTCTCCCATAATCTCTTGAGAGAAGTTGAAGCTCCGTCCCCCAGACTCTGAATTAGCAGGGAGTAATACACTGATGCCTCATGACCTTTTCCAAAAGCAGTAATCACCACTTCTAGAGTATCTGCCCTATTAGGCGGTGTATGCTACTCCCAAAGATAGTACAGAGCAGGTGGCACAGCTGTAAATACCTAAAGAACTGAGATCTGGGAATCCTGAAATGTTGGACCAAATTTTCAAACAATCTCAACACTCCACTCTACATATATATATATGTATATATATGTCACCAAGCGTACTAACCTCCCTCACAATCCACTCTGACCAGCAGAAAGGGATTTATTAATACAGAATTATGGGTTTAGCCATATGCTCGAGGCAACATTTAAATAAATGTCTGAATTAAACACTCTGGACACTTTTGTCCATACCGCGTGCAAATGCGAGATAATGGGGTGTGACTTAACTTCACCGGTTAGTTTAATAGAAAGGCTTTGCAATGGCAAAATAGGGGCAAGAACTTCCTGTTCAATACCAAACCAGGGAGGGGCTCTCTCAGGTGGAAGCGACCAATGAGCCAAATGTCTGAGACTGAATGCATAATAATAAAACAAAATCTTGGGTAGGCCAAGCCCACCTTTGTCAACCAGCCTATGTAACTTATTGAAATGTAATCTGGGATGCTTACCATTCCAAATGAAGGACTTCGCTATGCTATCAAATTGCTTTAAGTAAGAGAGGGGGACATCTACAAGGAAAGATTGTAGCAGGTAGTTGAATTTTGGAACACAATTCATTTTAATAACATTAACCTTCCCAATCATAGATAAATGTAATGAAGCCCACCTGCCCACATTGCTCGAAAACCTTTTTATTAAGGGGTCAAAATTAACTGGAAAGCGCCCAGCTGAAAAGCCATTACTGGGCAGTACGCTGTCAGAGCCAACGCTTCGGATTTAGACCAGTTGACTCTGTATCCAACGCTTTTTATTAAGGGGCAGTGGTAGCTCAGCGGTTAAGGCTCTGGGTTACTGATCAGAAGGTCGGGGGTTCAAGCCCCATCACCGCCAAGATGCCACTGTTGGGCCCTTGAGCAAGGCCCTTGAACCTATCTGCTCCAGGGGCGCCGTATCATGGCTGACCCTGCACTCTGACCCCAGCCTAGCTGGGATATGTGAAAAAGAAGAATTTCACTGTATATGTGCAAATGTATAATGTGTGATAAATAAAGAAAATTATTAATTATTATTATTATGTATCCTGAGAATTTAGAAAAGGAAATAATAATTCTGTGGAGGCAAGGCATAGATCTAGTGGGGTCGGAGACAAATAATAAAATATCATCTGCGTAAAGCAAAAGCTTATGTGCCATACCTCCCACCATCACCCCTGGAAAATCATCTTTTCTTCTTATCGCGGCTGCTAATGGTTCCAGGGCAAGACAGAACAATAATGGGGAAAGAGGGCAACCCTGCCGGGTGCCCCTGTCCAGTGTAAAATAATCTGAAATTAATCCATTTGTTTGTACCGCCGCTAACAGGTGTCTATAAAGTAACTTAATCCATCCAATAAAAGTCTTCCAAAACCCATATATTTCCAAAATCTTAAAAAGATAATCCCATTCTACCATATAAAATGCCTTTTCAGCATCAAATTGAAGTTCTAGGGAGTTCTAATGGTTCCACAAAGTTTCTCATAACTTCATCAGTGGATGAAGATGTGGAACTATAAAGATCAAGATAGAATTCTTTAAAAGCATTATTAATATCAATGGCCGAGGTAAATATTTCACCACCAGCAGATTTCAATGATGGAATGGTAGAAAAAGACTCTTTCTGCTTTATTTATCTAGCCAAAAGCTTCCCTGCTTTGTCCCCTGACTCAAAATATGACTGTCTTGCCTTGAATAGCCAAAACTCCACCTTCCGCGACAAAGTAGTATTAGTAGTATTATATCAAAGTATATATATTCAATCAGGTCAATTCTCTGAGGCCAACAGATGACATTCGACACTTCAGCTCTGCCTCGGCACTTTTAATATTCCCTTCCAACTCTTTGGATATTTTGATGAATGCAGCATACTGTATGATCTGACCCCTAAGAACCACCTTAAGTGCCTCCCAAGCCACGCCCACAGAGGATACTGAGGACCAGTTGGTCTCCATATAAACACTGATTTCAGCCTTTAACATTTGTTGGAAATCAGGATTTTACAAAAGGGATACATTAAAGCGCCAACTATATGATTTCTTTTTTTCTGTATGTGGCAACACCTCTAAACTCACCAGGGCATGATCTGAGACTAAGATGTTTCCAATTGAGCAATCAACAACAGATGAAATGAGGGACTTAGAAATCAAGAAAAAAATCATTTCTAAAATAAATCTTATGGACTGATGAAAAAAAATTATAGTCCCTCCCAGATGGGTTTAAAAGTCTCCAAATATCTGTAAGACCAAGATGTGAAGCGTCAATGTTGCTGTAGGGGGCTTACACACTTTTGCTTCACTATGATCAAGGTTTGAGTCCATCAAAAGATTAAAGTCTCCTCCCAAAATTATATCATGAGGGGTGCCAGCGGCTTGCAACATCCCTTAAAGATCTATAAAAAAGCCCTGATCATCAACGTTAGGTGCTTAAATATTAGATAAAATATTATAATCAACCTTTGCCCCTGAATTTCTGCTAAAACAATAATGACTATTCCTAATTTATCTTTAATCTGTTTGAGACATTTGAATTGTAGATGTTTACTTATCAATGTAATGACTCCCCTGCTCTTACTTGAGCCAGCACTAAAGAAAACATGCGCACCCCATATCTTCCCAAATTTTTCAGCTTCCTGTGGGGGAAGATGCATTTCTTGAAGAAACACTATATCAAATGTCTTACATTTAAGAAAAGAAATAACCTTCCTTCTTTTTATGGGGTGCCCCAGCTCATTCACATTCCACGTGGAGAGAGACAATCCACTAATACTAACATTTGACATATCAGAAAAATAGATTGAGTGTCAAACATAAAATTATAAAGACTACATTCCAACATTAGTGCAACAGTTAAACCCCGAACTTCTCCCAGAACCATACAAACAGAAAAAAGAAAAACGTACGCATTAACCCCGCGCACGACAGTGCCAACCGGCGTCCATCCCTCTAAACACGCCTACGAGAGTCCCCGTAACAACTTTGCCGTTGGATTGTTCAAGTCCGGTGTCTCTATACAAATTCTGCAAGACAGAATTACATAACAGAAAATAATCTATAAAACAAACTCCAGACAATAGGCAGAATAAACACAAAGAATGTGTAGATTCATTCACAAAACTGTCTCGAAGGTGTGTTATTCCACAAAACAAACTCCAGCCTCTAGGTGGAACCAACACAAAAAGAAACAAAATGTCACCCAGCTTCCTCAGACAGTAGAGTGTATGCTCAGCGAGATGAGCTCACTCGGGGGCCACATGAGAAACATCAAATGGTTTACTCACCCCATTGTCTCTATGAAAGACAATGCTTGCTGTGGGCATGTAAATATTTTGCTTAGTATCTATTATCAGTTTGGCCAGAAACATCAGAGCAAAAGCGATCTTCCGTTGATGTAAGAGTTTCTTGCATCTTTGAATCGATCACATTTCTCTCTTGTCGAATTCGCAAAGTCTGAGAACAAGAAAATGCTGTGATTCATCCAAGAAAGCTTTCCTTTGCTGCTCACCTCGCGCAACATGAGATCTTTATCGGATGATCTCAGAAATTTGTCCAGAATTGATCGGGGCCTGTCTCCCTCAGCCAGTCTGCGAGCCAGGACTCTGTGAGCTTGCTCGATTTCCAGCTTAAGGCCTGTTATGTCAGGCAGACTTGAGAAGAGCTCGTCTACGAATTTCACCATATCTTGGCCTTCTTCATGCTCAGGAATTCCAACAATTCGAATGTTGTTTCGCCGATTACGATTCTCCAAATCCTCCAGTTTTTTCCCAAACACGTTCCAAGTCTATCTTGGTCGCTAGCAGATTAGCAGCAAATTCTCTCTACGATGACTCCAGATTGTCTCTCGTCATCCCCGATTCTTGTAACCAACTCAGAGAATTTCGTTTCCATCACAGTAATCGATCGACAAACTTTCGTCAGCATCACAGACATGCTCGCCAGTTGGCGTTGAATTTCTCCCGTCGCACCATCCAAACCGAGTCCCTGGTCCGCAGGCCTATCTGAGATATCCGCTTGAGCACGTAAGTTTTTTTTTTTTTTTTTTTTTTTAAATAAATAATAACCAAGTGAAGACTCAAAGGCTTCACATATGAGTTAAGAAGTCACTGTGTTCTGTTAACCCTTTAAGCCCTGCAGGTGTTTTAAAGATTTCCTGTTTCAGTGGCGTAACCAAAATTAATGTCTTCATAACTTGACAAAAAAAAACAAAAAACATGGAGGGTTTGGTATCATTGTAAAGAAAACTTTTAAATGTTTTAATTATATAGATTATTATAAATTCTGAGACTCTCAGCCCAAGAAACCAACATGATCTCATGACAAATCTTACATAAAGTTTTGTTCTCTTATTTTTGCATAGACACCGAAATGTACAATATTGACTATTGACAGCATCTAAATGTCATCATTTTGTGTATTAACACCTATAGAAATGTACAAATGTTTACGTGTACTGTTTGACTTGTTTAATATTGAATAATTCATAGAATTAATCAGTAATTTACATTTAATGTATAATCAATGAGATTAATTAAATACCATAACATTTATTTAATGCAGCTGACATAATAATATGACATTTTAATGGTTTCATTCAGTTGTGTGATTTCTGCTGCCCTATACAACGTTTTAAAGGATTATATCATTTTAACCAAGACTAAACTTTAAAATGTTAAAATTAATAAAAACTCTGTAATCGTTTAATCATTTATTAAGCATTTCATTTTATTTTTGTTTGCCATGGGACACAAAAGGAGTTCCCTATCTGTCATTCACTCAATGTTGTGTCGATGTAGTGACACTAGGGGTCACTCTTGGGAGCCCGAGACACCTCTGGTCTTTGATAAAAGGCCACTGAAAATTGCGAGTGGTATTTGCATGCCACTCCCCCGGACAAACAGGTATAAAAGGAGCTGGTATGCGACCACTCATTCAGATTTTCTCTTCGGAGCCAAACGGTCATGCTCACTGAGCTGAATTCCCACGACTGTTCATTCACCTATGCTGGATCTGACAGCGCATTTCAGCGGCTTCTCCCTCCTCTGCACTGGTGCAATTCAGAGAATGCCCCTCGGCACTTCGGCAGAAATAAGAGTATATTTCTCTAAAAGAGTATATTTCTCTAAAAGAGCGGCACACACGGAACGTCTTTTTAAAGACGCGTCTTTTTAAAGATGCCGTTCCGATTGTGTGTTATTCCTGGTTGCGCTCGTTATATCTCGCCTTCTGACGGTCACGATCACTGTCTTTCGTGTCTGGGCACTGCTCACGCGGAGACAGCATTCGTGGATGGACATGTTCTCATTGCGAGGACATGTCCATGGCAACGATGCGGTCGCGGCTCGCCTTCGTAAGAAAGCAAGCCACCCAAGAGGCTCCCCGCCTCGGTCCTTTTACCCACGGGTATGAGGCCAGCACGGCTAGCACTGGGGGTGATTTGGGGACCCCAATGGGCCCGCCTCCGCCAGGTATCCCCCGTGGACCTCCCATTCCCCAGCACGCTCGTCTGCCCCGATCAGGCTTCAGGATGAGTCCGCTGGCTCGTCCCACGGTGAGTTCGACCTCTTATTCGGAGCCCGCAAAAGTGATGAGCTCTCGAGCGCAGCATTGGAGAGCGGGCTCGTCCAGTCAGACATGGAAGCCTCAGCTGGGCTCCTCCCTTCGGGGACAATTGCCCAGTCACAGGCTGACGCGGAGATGATGACATGCTTTTCTGGGCAGCCGCAAGCATCGGCTAGAGTGGAATCCTCTGCTCTTCCCTGAACCCTCGCGGCGGTGCACCTATGCCCGCAGAGCGCCACCACCTGGCGCGGGTGCCCAAAGCCCCCGTCCAAGGCCTGTAGATTTATGTCGTCTCTGATGGCCAAGGCCTACGGTGCTGCTGGACAAGCCGCCTCCGCCCTGCACGCCATGGCTCTCCTGCAAGTCTGCCCAGGCACTAAAGGAGCTGCACGAGGGTAGTTCCACCCCGGGATTGATGCAGGAACTGCGCTCGGCGACTGACCTTGCTCTCCGAGCGATGAAGGTCACGTCGCGGTCTCTCGGGTGAACGATGTCCACATTAGTGGTCCAGGAGCGCTATCTTTGGCTCAACCTGGTCGAGATGGGTGAGGCAGACAGGACACGATTCCTTGCTGCCACCATCTCCCAGGCTGGCCTATTCGACGACACAGTCAAGGACTTTGCCCAGCAGTTCTCGATGGTGGAGCAGTAGACGGAGGCTATCCGGCATATCCTGCCCCGGCGCGGCTCAAGATCCCGCACCCCGTCTACTCGTTGCCAAGGGCATCCCCCTGCGGTGACTGCACCAGCTCCGCTGCAGCCTGCCCCTTCGGCCCGGCCCCGGCGTGGAGCCCACCGCAGGAAGCAGACGCCACCCGTCTCGCGGCCGCCCAGAACCCGTGAAAGGCTTCAAAGCACCCTTGAGATGGGCGACCAAGGGATGACGAAACCCGCTGCTCTGGATCTGGTAAGCAGACCTCTCCATCTTTTTGTTACCTTTGCATTTAATTGCACTGCATGCCCCAGTGGCTGCAGTACTCAAGAGTTCAGCAAGAGCGGTTTCCTTGTTCCCTGGGTCAAGTATCCGGTGTGCATGGCCATCATCACGACCACCGTCCACCACTCTATTTGGCAGGTTTGGCGCTCCAGCGGCTGTCTCCCGCCCCTGAGCGCCTAGCTGTGGCACAAATCCGCCCCCGATGTGACAGTCTCCACGGGTCACAAGGACAGGCCTCTTCCTCCCCCATCCCAGGCTGTTCCGGGGGTGGTCACATGGAGCCAGGTAAGTGCTTCGATGTCCCTAGACTCAGCACGGCCACGACGTGGTGTGGCACCTTGAGCTCCGCCCTGCCACGAGGCCCCACCTGCCGGCACATCCGACAACGTTGTCCCCTTGATCCCCCTTGCGCGGAACTTGGACGCATGGCTCGCGCTTTCCAATCCATCGCGATGGCTGATTCGGACCGTCCGACTCGGCTACACGATTCAGTTCGCCAGGCGCCCGCCCAGGTTCAGCGGTATTCACTTCACCTTGGTCAAGAGCGAAAATGCTGTGTCCGGTGCACACTTTACGCATCTATTTGGATCACACACAGAGCTTTAGAATCTCTGAGCAGCTCTTTGTCTGCTTTGGTGCACAGCAGAAAGGAAGCGCTGTCTCCAAGCAGAGGATTGCCCACTGGCTCATTTCTGCCATAACTATGGCATATCACGCCCAGGACATGCCGCCCCCGGTAGGGCTACGAGCCCATTCTACCAGGGGTGTAGCAGCTTCTTGGGCCCTGGCCAGGGGTGCCTCTCTAACAGACATTTGCAGAGCAGCGGGCTGGGCAACACCCAACACCTTTGCAAGGTTATACAACCTCCGGGTGGAACCGGTTTTGTCCCAGGTAGTGGCACGCAACGCAAGCGGATAAGCCTGGGATAGCTGGCCGGGTGTATCGCTTGCACATAGCACCTTCCACCTCCTTTTGAGCTGAAGACGTGCACCATTAATTCCCTGTAGTGTTCACAAGTTTGTTCCCTGGTTGACTTCCTCCGAGCCCTGTGGCAGTCGAGTGTTCGGAGAGACTAGCTGCCGGCCCAGTACACGTGCTATCTAAGAGTCCTGTTCTGGGGTAGGTGCTCCGCATGTGGTGGTTCCCTGTAAGGCTAACCCCATGCGATATATATCTTCCGCTAATTCATTTTCCTGTTGGCAAACTGCGTCTTCCTTGGGCAGAGCCCCTCTGCCCCAGTCTCCATGTTTGTAGTAACTCCTCCCCCATTGGGCAGGATCTACCTTGAAGACTCTCCACATGGTTTGAAAGACCATGTGACGTATCCTTCCACTTAAATATCCCCCCCTTTCTTTGGGCGAGGTGTGGTCACCGCTGTGTCTTCCCCTTGGGAGGGACACCCCCCGACTAGACCTGACAGCCCAGATGGATAATCCCCTTTCTTTTTTAGGGGGTGGAAAAAAAGAAGGGGAAAAGAGGCCATGACTGGGTTAGCCTGTCTCTATCTTTTGGGTAGTCGACCGTTCGACACTCATAACTATGTTGCGGGAGGTTACGTGTCGACCTGGTGCGCTGGCTATGAGGCACACAGTAGTCTGCCCACCACATACCGCCAGTTCACGTAACACAGTTCAGCCAATTGTGGCGTTTCGTATAGGGACCCCTAGTGTCACTACATCGACACAACGTCAAGTGATTGACAGATAGGGAACGTCATGATTACTTGTGTAACCTCCGTTCCCTGATGGAGGGAATGAGACGTTGTGTCCCTCCTGCCAAAACGCTGAACTACCCACTGAAATGGCCGGACCTTATATCGGCTCCTCAGCATAAAACCTGAATGAGTGGTTGTATACCAGCTCCTTTTATACCCGTATGTCCGGGGGAGTGGCATGCAAATACCATTCGCCAATTTTTATTGGCCTTTTAACAAAGACCAGAGGTGTCTCGGGCTCCCAAGATTGACCCCTAGTGTCACTACATCGACACAATGTCTCGTTCCCTCCATCAGGGTACGGAGGTTACACAAGTAACCATGACGTTTTCAGAATGCCAAAAAAACAAAAAAAACAAAAACATAAAAAGCACCATAAAACAATAATAAAATTAATCCATACGTTTGTTAGCTATAATCTAAATCTTCAGACTGGTTTCTGTGAAGAACAGGCCCAAATTCAGGCCTTTTATTCTACAATCTCCATCTCCATCCGCCGCAGCACAGTTGTGTCAACCCGCGTTGGTTTCGTTTTCAAAATAAAAAATTGCCGCCTCAAGCATTATGACCAGCGGTTTTACGGTAGTGATGTTGAATGCTCATTGGCTCTCAAGTGTCTCATGACCATTTGTGACATTCTGCGATGTATCCACCTTTTTCCTGAACATGGACGTGTTTCACAATTCAACTGATTTCAGTTTCTGGTCTCCAGTGTTTTCATTCGTATCAGCGTATATTCTTAGTGGGTAATGTAGTGTTTAAGGTATTACATTTGTAAAAAAAAAACTGTCAAAAAACATGCCAATACTTCAGAGTTGAGGTGACCATTTTTTTATAGACAGTGCCTCACTTGAGTGTGTAGATGACATGAAGCGATGGTCAGAGATAAGTAACATTGATATCATTAATTATTCTGAGTTGTTATGACAGCCAACAACAAGTTGAGCCTGAAATTAATTTGTACACCAATTAACACTTAAATTGTTGTTGTTCTTCTCGGGATCGCTCGTTGTGGCAATTTTTACTTGGTGTCTCGAGACCAGAAATACAAAACAGGCAATTAGAATCATCATGGCACCGGCCAGTGGTTGCTCAGGAAAACTGTGGATATGTTTGAATGAGATATGACAGCGATGTTACAGTGTGCATCAGGAAAAGATTTATAGTGATTAATAATTTAAATTCTACTCTCCATGACACACAATGTTATTGTATGCCATCAGGGAACACATTGGATGCAGTGCATCGCCCTTTGGACTACTTTTGTACTGAATTTTGCAATTTTTCGGAATAAATTATTGTGATTAAATTTATCTGCCCTTACATGTTTCATATGCTTAATAAATGGTTATGGTTAGGTTTAGGACTAGGTGTGGGATTAGCAGCTATAAAAATATATATCAATTAATATATTGTAACAGCAATTATTGCTACTGTACATTATGCTGCTAGTTACATGTTTTTATATTGTTGAAATGTGGTTATGTTTAGTGGTTGGGGTAGGGTTAAGGGATCTAAAATATCTATAAAACAGTAAAAATGTACAAATATATTTATAATCGATTTGTGTATTCAAATATAGTTGTAATAGATTCATCAATATTTTACATTTCTGAATGTAAAATATTGTGCGTTTAATGTTACAAATATTAACGTACAGATAGCTAAGTATATTAATGATATCAGGCTGAAGAAACTTAAAAAAAAAAAATAAAATCTTGAGCCAAAAATCCATTTTTATTTTTTTTATTTCACATTCTATATCTCAGGGTGTAAATAAGGTGACTCTGAAAATCATGTCAACTGTAACTGAGAAAAATTTTGTGTTGATACGACAAAGCGATCAAAAGTTATAGCATTACAAAAATTATTTATCCTAGTGTACAAAAATGTCTCCATGTGTCCAAAAGCCTCTCCAAACAAATAAAACATAATAATTGTACATAAGAACTAATTACACATGCAAACACAACAGTGACTAAAGGTTTGCATAGCATGCTGACATGATTTATGTAATGAGATTTCACAGAATGATGCTGATTTTGGAATTGCATACTACCATACTACTCTTACTATTTCTGCCATAAACAGATATGGCAGAAGTAGTATGAGTAGTATGGATAGTATGCAATTCTGAAATCAGCATGAGTGCCTTTTGACTCAATCAGTCTGCATAATTGAGTTTGTGTCATTTACTTGACGTCTTCTCTGGTGGCAATATGTAACATTGTGCTTCGTGTGGATTATCTAATAACCTATGCATCCGATTACCTTGTGTGTGGGCTCGTTTGAAAGATAATCGCCTCCTTTAAGTAATGTTATGTGATATTTTATGTTCTGTTTATTTTTTGTCAATTTATAAGCAAAAATGTGTCATATAAGCAACACCTGTTTACATGAAACATAAATGTCAAAGACATATACTTAGCTATTAAGTATATGTTGTATTCTACTCTTTGAGAGCTTTCCAACATCATATGACATATGGCTATTTGAGGAGTTTTATTTTTTTTTATGTACAGTGCAAAACACTTTTTGTTATGTCGTGATCACGAGAAAACAAGACAAAAAAAAGTGATAAGCTATGGACAAAACAGGCTTCCGTAGCTTACTCAAAAAGAATATGAGAACTGTTTTCAAACTGAGTAACTATACTCTATTAAAACAGTGGTTTTCAATATCAAATATCAGCTTATATTACTTAAGCATGCAGATTTTTTGCATGTTGCATACTGGTTTGATGTGCTACTGCCAATGACAGTTTTAGGTGAATGCAAAGTTTGCTTTATACTAAATAAAAATAAAAACCCTTGAAGAAGTTCTTGTTTCTAGTGGAAACTTGTACACTCTCCCAAATAACAACCTGACATTGAAACAGCCCTGTCTTGGCTGATGAAATCCTTTGTAATGTTTCAAAGTCGACATGCTATTACTAAACCAGGATGGAAAGTATAAACACTAGCACTTCCCTTCAAGGAAAACATGTACCCCGTGTCCTCTAAGGTGTACCTCATAAGCATATAGTTCATTTACATTTAAAGAATGTGTCATGAAAATTTAGCAGTTTCCTAAAGCAATTGGAATCAAGCAGTAAATCTATTGAAACCATCTTTCAACCCCTCAATCACTCTTAAAATCACTTTGCAGTGTTGCATTAGGGTAGATAAATCATAGTCTGTTAGAGGCGCACAGGTCACACCCATTTACTTGCACACTCTCTCCATCTCTAAATCTCTCCGCAACCTCCATTGTTAGGATGTTGTAAGCCTTCTCAAGATGTGACAATCAGATGAATTGCACTTGGGATTGGTGACGCCTTCAGTCTGATGAGTTCTGACACCACCTGATGCCCTCACAGCAGTACAGAGAGAGAGAATGAAAGGGAGGGAGGGATGTTAGGGGTATTGTGGAAGCTGTAGATGGTTGAAGCGTGTGCCTCTGCTCTGCTTTCTGGGTCAGAGCACAATGAAGGCCAATGGGATAAGGTTCACACCAAATTAACACCAAGGCAAAAAAAGAAAAAGAAAAAAAAAGAGCACTGTCCCAAGGACAGATATTATAATAACAATTTTCCCTCAGCCTTTTGCCACTCCACATTTGAACCTCACTGAAAGACTAATGCACATAAATTTGTAAGGACCAGCTTTATGAATAACATTCAGTTTGATTCACAGCTGATTCAGAAACTTGAAGCCTACCTGTTTACACCTGGAATTAACATCAGTTTCGCTGGATGTGTGAAATTGACAGGTGTTTACAGGATACAAAACTCTGATCACTCAAACCACATTTGGTAGTAAAAAAATGCATGTGATCACAATGAATTTGTAACACTAATAAAATAAAAATACAAATCGGCTACTCACCTTTCAATCAATCACTGCACTAAAACAACCTTTTTATTAACCCTTTTTGCTAAATAATTTTTATGTGGCTTGTATGTATTGTCGCAGTTTCCTGGTGAAATAAACACTAGAGGCGCTACAACAACTACTTTTATTCACTTTTACACAAATTACAAGTAAAACGGCTTATTATCAGTTCATAAACATTTACTTTTCACCCTATTCCTCACACAATGCTATCTTATGACATCAAAACACTTTTACTACAGTGCATGAATTAAGGCAATACATTTTAACATTTGCATTACATAGCCAACTATATTTACAAGATTCTTAGCTTGCAATCAAATTGTACGTTAGCTTAAATGTCACGGTTCTAAAAGAAAATTCTGATAATGCACACACTGAACAATTTATTAGGAACACTGTGGTCTTAATAAAGTGCCCAACGTGGTCTTTTGCTGTTGTAGCCCATCCGCCTCAAGGTTCTACATGTGGTGAATTGTGAGATGATATTCTGCTCACTACAATTGTACAGAGTGGTTATCTGAGTTACCGTAGCCTTTCTGTCAGCTCGAACCAGTCTGGCCATTCTCCATTGACCTCTCTCATCAACAAGGTGTTTCTGTCAGCAGAACTGCCACTCACTGGATGTTTTTTGTTTTTGGCACCATTCTGAGTAAATTCTAGAGACTGTTGTGTGTGAAAATCCCAGGAGATCAGCAGTTACAGAAATACTCAAACCAGCCCGTCTGGCACCAACAATCATGCCACGGTGGAAATCACTAAGATCAAATTTTTTCCTCATTCTGATGGTTGATGTGAAAATGAACTGAAGCTCCTGACCCGTATCTTATGAATTTCACTGCTGCCACACGATTGGCTGACTAGATAATCGCATGAATAAGTAGGTGTACAGGTGTTCCTAATAAAGTGTAAATAAGTCTAACTGAAAATTTTGGAAAAGCCCACACATACACATGCACAAGACTTCATGGAACATGGTTTGCCTGGGTTAGAAATCATTCAATGATAAAGATCATGTGATGCATGCACACATCTGAAATTCAGTTCATATGCTTGACTAAAATTACAACTAGCACTCCACTGAAAAAGTCATGATTGCGGTGATATCTGGAAAACTGCAACACTATGCCGACTTTTTGATCATCGTCAACATAGTGAGGAATAGTCACAAAATCAAAGACCCTCTCCTCGAGTGGTAACAAGAGAAGTATTTGAGAAATGAAGGTGAAATGACAATCTGTTTCTACTTAGCACTTACAACTGGTTCACCCAAGAGAGATTTTAATACCAGGTGTAAAAAGGGCCTTGGTCATGAAGTTCAACCAACCAAAAGAAATCTATTCAGATCTGTATTCAGTTTCAAGTACCCTCAGATGATGAGTAAATCTACTATTAGCCATTTTGCTTGATGGCAGTGTTATGTGGCCTGAGGATTTGTGAGGGACATTCTGTCGAGTGTAAAGAATGGCCCTCAAACTTGAGATGACATGAATGCTTTAGCATCTAATCAGACTACTGAGATGGAGAGAATCAGGACCTGCCTAATCTGATTTATGCTCACAGTCACAATCTGTCTGATCACATCAAACTGAGGCAGAGTTTTGATCTTGTGTCCTCATGAGCAGAGTTTGCCCCTTTTGGATATGGTGCGAGCATTTCATTCACATTTGCGAGTGAAAATGGCTCTGTGCGAATGAGGAAAATTATTTGGGTGCACCAGTGCAAGTGACATCTGACACCCGATCAAAACTTATGAACTTAAAATAACATCAGAATAGAAACGTCTAACCTATCCATAAATGCGTCTTACATTTAACATTGACAGAAAATTGCTCTGAAAGGCTTTTTCAGTTGTTGGTTTTCTCCACTATGTTGGTTTAGTATTTCTAGCACTGGAGTTTTTAAAGGGGTGAATAGAGAGGTGCATCTGAAAGTATGCTGTTTTATGCCTATTACAGTGACACTGAACACAGCAATCAGACTGATGATACTTTAATAAATACTTGCAGCAAAAAAAGGCTCAACAAAATGTTGAATGATGTCAACTGGATGTTGCGCACTGTCGATACTAATCTAACATGTAGTGAATGCGGACTCGGAGCGAGCATTGCCCTGTGATACCTCTTACACACTGGACTCGGAATCAGACCGTAAGCGGCACATATATTGTTTCGCCGCACATGTTAACAGGTTAGAGCATTCACATAGGAAGCATTAGCAGCACGCTGGAATGGCACGTGAGCAGCAGTGCAGTGGGAGTTTCGGCATTGAGTCTATTTTTGCTGCACTGCTCATGCTGAATTAAAGTGCCAGTGCGCTGTTGATGCACATCATGAAGATGGGTTGACACGAAAAAACAGATATTGCACAGAATAAGCATGTATTTGTAGTAGTCTGTTTTTGTATTTTTGTTAAATTAATAATTAAAAAAATTATAGTAAATGACATTGTCATTATTTTAATTATTTAGCTTAAGCAGACATACGGTTTTAGCATTCAAAACTACAGTATACTACAAGTCGTAGCCAAAAAAAAAAAAAAAACCTATATACCAGCGGTCACCAATTAGCAGAAAACAAGAATGAAGTGAAGTGAATTCAACTTCATGTGTCAAATTAATCTGACCGTTCAGCTAAACCAGGTTTGTGACTGGACAATGTGCTTCCAGAGCGTCTTTAAACTATAATGTTTTTTGTTTTGTTTTTTCGTTTAAAATTAGCTTTATTAATCAGCATGTTTCAAGCCTTTCACAAACAGATCATTTTTGTGAAAATTAATCAAAGATCATCTCTCACATAAATGGCAAGGAAAATTTGATTTTACTAGTAGCATAGTGGAGTTCTCATGAGAACGTTTCCATTATTTGATTGTCTGACCATTTATAGGCCTACTTAACTTTAGCTAACAGTATTTTTAAGCTTCACTATTGTGCTGTACATTGTTTGTTGTACATTTTAAGGAAAATATAAGACTTTTACATTTTCAAAATGTTCCCTCAGGGGATACCCCTGAATAGTCACAAGGCCTCATATGCCTCTTGAGTATCTAAAAATATTCAAACACAAATCCTGGACTGTTGTCAGTCAGCTTCAAAATGAACATTTGTTTTTAAATTTTAATAATTATAACAATGTGCTCTCAATTGATGAACTCATTGAAATATTTTAATCTTTTGGTAGAAGATCCCCCAAATCCTACTACTTTGGCTTTGTCTCTGGAGCTCCAATGTCCTAATCCTTGCCCAGTTTTAAAGAGACTGTTTTGACTATACTTTTTGAGCTATACTGACTACTAAAAACATGTAAGTTATTGTCCGGACTTTTGCTGGGAAGGAAATTGTAACGCTTAAGACGGTAAGGAGGAAGCTGGGACCGGCTTGACAAACACATAGACATTTAATGACACTTTTCAGTGTATATAAAGAAACAAAAACACGCACTGCTTTTCAGCCAGCTGCGTCAAATCATAAAGACAGTCAGACAGGCGGACAAGCTTTGTACATTTCTCTCCCATCTGCCACTGTCTCTTCTCCTTAAATACTCCCACCTCCCCTCGCTGGAACACGAGGCCGGTATGGCGTGCAGGTGGATGTCATTCGCCACTTATCTTTCCGGCCTCGCTCTGCCCAGACGCCGCTCGGCTCCACCCTGCTCACCACAGAAATCTAGAGACCGGACCTCTTGGAACTTTAATAATTCTATTAAATAGAGAGCAGGTCTAAAGTGTTAACAGCAACACACATTCACAGCCCAGTGCTAACAGATGAGGTAAACAAATGCATGCGACAGCACGTGTGGTTGGTAAATTCAAATCTAACCTCAGTCATGAATTGAAAGCACTTGTATTGAAGTATACAATTGCTTTTTACAGTATAAGGATTAATTAACAAAGAGAAAAAAAACTTGGGATGCTGTACCTGGCTGCAGGTGAAAATGGTGAGTTAACATATTGGAAGCATGTCCTTTTTGTGAGGAAAGACTCATTCAACATTCAAAAGCTTTGGATGTTGCTTTAACAAAGAGATACCGCTATTCAGTGGTGTACATAATTACTTATTTCTGGCTATATTATTGAGCTATTTTATTAAGTGTGACCGAGCCTAAAAGTGTGATCAAATGGTCTACTCTTTTACAAAACAACATTCCACTAAATAATGATGCTTAAAAATGAGCAGAGATTATTGTGCTGGCTGTAACTACATGAACTATTTCTACAAGACTGCATTAGATTACACCAGCATCATGTCAATACGATCAAGTTTGTAACACTTAACAATAGCTCACTCCTGATAACCATTTTATAACTTTATTTTCTGTGTAGAGCTCAGCAGTATCTGCAGCAGAAATGCTGCTGGTGTAAAAGCACACGCGTTGTTTGCAGCGATATTGTCACGACGCACTGCACGCACTTTAGTTCGGCTCACGCGCTGCTTCGGCTTGCTATGTGAAAGAGGCGTGAGTCCAAGCACTTAGGCTATGTTCACATTGCAAGCCTTAGTGCTCATTTCGGATTTATTGCTCAGATCCGATTTTTTTGTTTTTTTGTTTGTCTGTTCACATTATTTTTTAAAAGTGGCCAATATCAGATTCCAGTGTGAACTGGTCACGGTCCTGAACTGACCCGCATGCACAAAAGAACAATAACAAAGACATCACATGCAGCATGCTGTCATACGGAAGTAAACATGGAGGCCACTGAAGTCAGCGTTTACACGTTCATTTATAAGGTGATGTGCAGCGGAAGCCAGCGAATTCGTGAGCAGGTGATAAGGATGATGAGGTGAAAGAGAGCAAAATTTGTATGAGTTCTAACCTCACTGTCCCTCCACTGACTACCTTCGCAAATGTCTTCCATATTCACCAAATGACAAAAGAACTGCCGTTCTTTGAATGGCAAATGTTTGGAATGACTCCCGCCAGCGCACTGAGCGCAGAATTGTGACGAATGTCGATGTAGAGTGACATAAAAGTCGCATGAATTCCGATATGACTGCTCAGGCTGAGGTCGCATTGCAAAAAATCAGACCTGTATCGGATTTAGGACCACATATGGAAGTGGCCCAAATCAGAATCAAAAAGATCAGATTCTATGTGGTTTGTGCTGTTCACACTGTTATGAAAAAAACAGATCTGAGTCACATATTAGCAAAAATCAAAAAAGGTTTGGGCCACTTTTGCCTGCAGTCTGAACTTAGCCTTAGTTAAGCTAGTCTTTCTGCATCTGGGAAGCACATAAATTCAGGTATACTCTTGACGTGTCCACTTTAAGCACATTATACTGCGTCCATGATGCGCATAAGTGGTTTTGTGCCTCAATGTATTGGATTGTGTTTTACAGTACAGGAGGATAGTTTTTTGCAATGAAAGGTTATAATTATTTAGGCTTTTTATTGAATATCTGTCAGTTATTTTATTGGAGGATTGCGCTTAGTAGCCATATATACTAAAGCAAAGTCTTCACTTTAGTAGGACTAAATCACAGCATAGAGACATAATAAAATGGGAGGTAGTTTATTCGCACCTCAAAGAAGGGATATTATTATAACATATAAGTTAAAATACATTCAAATAGTTATGAATATCAGGAATGTTTGATTTATATGTATATACAGTGGCAAGAAAAGGTATGTGAACCCTTTGGAATTAACTGGTTTTCTGCGTTAATTGCTCATAAAATGTGATCTCATCTTCATTAAAATCACAAGTAGAGACAAAGCACAATGTGCTTTAGCTAACAACAACCAAACAATTATAATATTTCATGTCTTTATTGAACACATCCCATTAAACATTAACAGCGCTGTGGAAAAATAAGTGAATCCCTAGGCTAAAGACGACAAAAAAAAGAGTTAGGAATTGGCCAACCTGGCATCCAATTAATGAAATAAGATTAGAGGTGTGGTTTAGAGCTACTTTGACTTATAAAAAGCACTGAGATTTCAGAAGACCAATGATCAAGAATTGTTGCTTTGCATGAAGCTGGAAAGGGTAACAAAGTTATCTCGAAGAACTTAGATATTCATCTGTCTACAGTTTGACAAACTGTCTATAAATGGATACGATTTAGTACTGTGGATTATTGAGGGAAGAATGAATCCCCAAGTTTATAAAGATAATGTCAGGGTGGCTGTGCGCCAGCTGAAGCTCAGTAAATGCTGAGTGATGCAACAGGACAATAACCCTAAACATCGAAGTAAATCCACAACAGAATGGTTTAAAAAAAAAAAAAAAAAGAAAAAAAAAAAAGATTACTAATTAACAATCATACTATTGTCACCACACTAGATCTTAGGCTGAGACCACATACTTATCTCTCCATGTCTTTTCTCCAAAGTTTTTGAAATATTTGTATAGTTTTGACAGTTTAATCATACTTTTGATGTGCATATAGCTGGGCTGTGTGGCTGGTACTGTTAACACTTATTGCAAATAATTATTTGGCTACGCTGAACCTGTGGTAGGGGGCCCCCTGGTGACCACGAGGCCATGTCGCTTAATTGGTAGAGTCGGTACTACAGCTGTGTGAGAGAAAAATACACTTGAAAAATTTGATCAGTGAAGATGTCTAATGTGTTGTGTTGTCATTTATCAAAAAGGCCTATATATTATCTTTCAGATTTCTGTAGTAATTCTTAATTAGTTTTTCAGCACCTGTTTATGTATTTGTTGTTACACAGTAATGTTTCATTTCTTTTTTTTCTCTCTATCTCTCTTTTTTTTTTTTTTTTACTGCAGCTGTGCCCCTACATTTTTGACTGTGCCCCTAACATGGGGGCACTAGTGCTCCTAAACAAAATTGTTAGTATAGAGTCCTGCCCTTTGGTCTGACCTGTATACAAGCTTTCTTCATCTTATTTTCTTTCTAATTATTACAAAATAAACTATTATATTAATATTTGTTGCCTCAAAAGTACAATGTACTTGTAACCCACATAAAGGATCCTTTTTTAATGTTTTTTTTTTTTTTTTTTTTTTTTTTCATTTGATGTCTTTTTTAAGAACAATGCCAATAAGTAGCCATGTACTGTGTTGGGGGAAAAAAAAAAAATAATAATAATAATGAAGCAAGACTGCAACATCCAGTCTGCTTATTTCAGGGGCTGAAAGCGCCAGCTGAGCAACTGCCATTGAGAATGGATTTCTCTGGGTATTTTAGACCTCTGTGATCCAGACAATGAGGGATCATAGCAAGGGTGCCAGCCACTTGTACATGTTTTAAGGTCAAACAAAATACAAGGTTGATATTTTATTATTTTGAAATAGAAACTAAAGCATTTTAAAAAAAAATTCCAATTGTTAAAATACACATATCCTTGACCTGACTTGATCCTGGAAGTTCAATTTTCACAAAACTATAAACTCAAAACCAAAGCCAGATACTTACAGTATCTTTGCAAAATCTCAAACTTATATGCAGAATCAAACACTCAGCATGCAGGTAAAAGTATTTAACAGTAAACTGAAAATTACAGTAAAAGTGCAAAAAACACAATTTAGAAGCAAATGAATAATGCAGTAAAAAATCATTTCTCTAGAGGGGCTCTCTCATTATTGACATTTCTGTGAATGTACAAAGATGAAGCTCACCCTTTTTAGGCTTTTTTTTTTTATTGTGCTGATGATTTGCGCATTTTTACGCTGCTGAACGCCTGTAGCAACGGTTGCCAGGGCTATGCTGACAGGTGTTAGAGAGGGCTGCTGTTTAACAACAGACAGTAAAAATTTAAGTCTTCAACTGTGTAAAACAACGTAAAGCAGTTTATATAAAGAAAGTAAAATCTAATTTATTCTATCTCAGTATCTTGTTTCTCATCAGGGTCAGAGCACAAATAATTTGTAATATGTAATAATGGCATAACACGTTCCAATTTACACAACACAGCATTCCACTGTAGGGTTGAGGCCTACATCTGCTTAATCAGAAAAGGTCAGTCAATCAAGTCAATCTTGTGTTCCTCTTTTGATAAGACCATTTATTCATCCATGGCAGTGCAATAACCAGCAGCAGTCCCAATACTAGGGATGTTCAAATCTACCAATTTTCAGATCAGACACCTTCTAGAGGGATATACGGACACTAAGTGCAGCACTTCAACATGGTGACTAACAAATAAATAGGCTAAATGACCATAACTTCTTATTGCACAAAACTATAAAAAATAAGAAAAGTAAGAAATAAGAAAGACTCCAAGACAGAGTGGCACAAAACCGTTTATGCGCATTCTGAACGCAGAATGACACGCTTCAATGTAACTGGAACGCTTCAGGGCGATCCTCGCTGCACATTTAGAAGTTCAGAAATGTAAGATAATATAGCAGGTACATAAAGTATCTAGTTCACAACATCAAGCAGTTTAAACATTTTTACTGCAACTGTTTATTTAAGCAGTGTCAGACAGAATCAGCAAAGGACATTCATGTCTCCAAAACACCACATAAATACTCTACGTTGATGCAGCGCTTAGCTATAACAACAGCGGTGAATAAATGGACTAAACCTAAAGCATTAAAGAGACAAAAGTTCTTGCAGAGGTTTTTACTGTGCTAACTGTTATTAACTGTTAAGCATGGCAAGCACGGCATCATGCAAAAACTCTATAAAAAGTTGTGTCTTAATTTGAGAAATGCGTCTCTCATTAAAACCACAACTAAAAATAGTAATTTTAGTAGTCGACCCCACTAATCGACAAGTCAGTTGTTAGACAACTAGTCAATTAGTTGACCACCCTGGCACATTCCTTCTCAATACACAGCATATTTTTTGCTCAAAATACAGTAGTCTCATGACAACTCGTAATAATTCATACAAGATGGCAAAATCATAAGATACAGTACAAATTCAATTTTACGAAAAAGTAAGGCTTTTAGACCAAACTATCAAATTACTAACAAACTCATTCCATATTTATTTATGCAATACAATTGACTTGTGTCAATAACCTGTAATACATTTCCCTTGTCTGGCTCCAAACCCGAAGTTATTTTCCTACTGAAATCATGGTTAGGTTTGGGTAAGGGATTACACTTTAGGGTTAAATTTGGGTTAGGCATTAAACTTAGGGAAAAAAATCCAATAAAATCATTTATTTATTTTTCGCTATGAAAGTAAAAATCGTACAATTTCTTAAGATTTCAGCATCGCTTACTATATTTATGACTTGTCATGAGACCGGGTTGGCTAAAACATAAAAAATAACCTTACAACTTGCAAATGTTTGAGCACACATTATGGGTAGTTACAACTGTTTGACAGTGAGCTAAGATGTAGAGTTAGAAAATTACCAGCAAGTCTATATGTATATTAACTGCTTGCATATTATTTAGACTATCAACTGTTCAGTTCTAAGATTAACAATGATTTAATGCTAGTAAATTAGGTGTACCAAAAATCCTAAATCAAAGAGGGATTATCTCTTAGCATTACTGTGAAAATGAAGATGAAGATGAGTGGCTGCCCCAGGTGGAGGAGTTTAAGTATCTCTGGGATTATTCATGAGTGATGGGAGAATGGAGCGTGAGATCGACAGACGGATCGGTGCAGCATCAGCAGTTATGCGGGCATTGTACTGGTCAGTCGTGGTGAAAAAAGAGCTGAGCCTGAAGGCAAGCCAATCGATGTACCAGTCGATCTACGTTCCTACCCTCACCTATGGCCATGAGCTTTGGGTAGTGACTGAAAGGATGAGATTGCGGACACAAGAGGCGGAAATTAGTTTCCTTTGTATGGTGTCTGGCCTCAGCCTTAGAGATAGGGTAAAGAGCTCTGACATTCGGGAAGGGCTCAAAGTAGAACCACTGCTCCTCCGCATTGAAAGGAGCCAGCTGAAATGGTTCGGACATCTTTCTAGGATGCCCCTGGACGCCTCCCTGTAGAAGTATTCCAGGCATGTCCACACGGAAGGAGAACCTGGGGCAGACCTAGGACAAGCTGGAGAGATTATATCTCTACGCTGGCCTGGGAACGCTTCGGTATCCTCCATAGAGAGCTGTTTGAAGTGGCATCAGACTGCTGCCCCAGCGACCCGGATAAGTGGGAGAAAATGGATGGATGGATGGAAAATTAAGATCCATTCTGCCAGTGTCATTCAGTCGCTGTCTGTAAATTCCTTCAGAAAACAATGAATGGCATACTTGGGTTTATTTCAAATTTTCAGACAGAAAAAAAAATCCAATTTTGGATTATTTATGAAAACTGTCAGCGCAATAATAATAAAAAAAAAGTTTTGTATTTCTTGTATTCTACCTCAGATGAAACCAGACTAAGCTCACAGTGAAATCGGAAACAGTAGGTTGACTTGATTTTAGCTAAAATCAGTCTGTGCTTACCGTAATTCTTTACACTGCCCCCATTGGCCAACGTGGTAAGTGTTATTGGGCGTATGGGCAAGTGTGAGCTCCATTTTCAGGGTGTAATATCCACAGAAAGGCACCAAAAATGAGTTGTGATGCAAATTGTTTTCAACTGTGCAAGATGTAATACAGTAAAGAGGAATGAATATTTTATAAACTGTACCCTCCAATTCAAACCCCAAACCTAACCATCAGTGGAGTAAAAATTTAATGTTAGAGTAAAAAACACAACCTCCGAATCAAGCTCATCATTGGTCATGCAAGCGCGATTACATACTGGTTTCAACACAGGATCCAAACCCATGTCTCCCACGCTGTGGATGCAACATGCATCTGGTAATTCCGCAGAGAAAGGTATACAAGCTGATGCAAAAATGTCTGATAGGAGATGCCGCTTGTCAGTGAGTCAGCATAACTGCACACAGTGAATCGACTAATCCTAGCGTACTGGAACTCATGGAAACAACATGTCAACTTCGATTTGATCATGTTGATGAAACACCAGGGGACCTGGTTTACTTTTATGGGGGTTTCGAACCAACACAACAAACTCAAAATCACCTTCTTTTTGGCCAGATTTTGTTCTAAATTACATTACTTTGAGTCATTTTTAGTCATTTTCAATTCATTTTTAGTCTGTAGAATTTGCAGCCATATTGGAAGTATTTTATGTCTCCAAAGCCATCTAACAAACACATTCATTGGGACAAGGCAATAAGCCCCGTGGCCAACATACAACAGCACACCCAGATAAAGGATCAAATCACCTGGGCAAGGAAATTAAAGATGCTCACAGAGACAAGGCCAAGGTTTTGAAGCGCACTGTTTCAGAGGGACTGAACTTCAAAGCTTTTGTGACACATTATCTTTTGTGTATCTAGAATGTTGTTATGCATACAGTATGAAACAGCAGGATAAGTGTGGGCAAAAAGGCATTTATTTTTAGTGCATATAGCACCTTTTAGAAGCCCTTATGTTTCATGCTTGATTTTATTTGGTGGAAAAGACACACAGTCCCAACCCTGGTCATCTTTACCCTGAACCATCAATGAGAATTAATCTGCCTTAAGGCAAAACTGGCCTCAAAACAACTTTCACCACAAATAGCCCAGTGATTTGAGCATTAGTGATTTAAAGACCAGGCTGCTTTCAACATAGACTTCTTTGTTTCATTTGCTGTGCATGAACATTAGATTCATTGTCAGACTTGCTATCCCTTTCAATCAATCTTTGCATGATTAAAATGCACAAAAGTTTGTTCATTTACAGCAGAGCAGTTATCAGACTGTGAATGATTTTCAAATGATTGACCAAAAAGAAAATAGGTCTGTATAACATTACAGTAATCTAGTTTCCATCCACTTTTCGTGCTTTGTTATCGTCAAAGTGAAAATGCGTGCAAAAAAATGTTTGCGAAATTTGCAGTCTTCTGCTTGTTTCCATTCAAATGGCCTTTTATCAATAAAAATGGTGTACATGATGATGTCATGCTTAAAAAAACACTTTGTTGCTTAAGTTTTGGTTTATCGCAAAAGAAATCTGCCCTTAAGCCGTTTCCATACAGAAGTATGTGTATATCGCTAATGGTGTACCTTTCGCCTCCCAGATGTCCCTAATTTTTCCCCCCAAAGTTTTGGTAAAATGGGGAGAGTATTGAGACAATTGAAATTAGCCAGCTTTCTGTCATTTTCATTTCACAAATAAATGCAATCAGAAAACGAGGAATTGCAATCAAAAGGGAGCTGTTGCCCTTCTTATAGGACTGTAATACTGGTCCTGATGTTGTGCCTATCGCAGGTTGCCACCAGTTCCGACCCGAAAGCGAATCATCATGGCCCTGTTCAAGCTGGCAACCTGCACCAAGTAGTGGGGGAAACTTTTGGTCTTAGTATTAGGACCATCCATCGATGTGTATATGCTGTGTGCACAGCTATTAAAGAAAAATATATGCCGTGTAATATCTGGGTTTACATATGATACATTAATGATATTCAATAGGCTATTTTGAACAGTCATCTAATCTAAAGCATTGCCATCACAACTGCATTATACCCATATATATGTCCAGCAACTTTTAGCCACCAACTGAACTTGATTGTCATCTAAAATAATTTTTTGTTTAATGCAATTTACATTTCTGAAGAAGCTCAGCAAATGCGACCCGAGGTAAATAAGGTTAGATTAAGAATATTTAAAAGATATAAAATGTTCAAAAGCTAATTTTCTAAAAGTGAACTTAGCATTGGACAAATAGTTCTGATAGTTTATAGTCTTGAAAAAAGTCTAGAACATTCTGAGAACGTCATTTAGCAGAACAGTGTAAGGCTAAGGATGTATACCTTGTCGTAATGTTTAACACAGACTAAAGATTGGGGTAAATTCTGTCATGTGACACTATATTTTTGCATTAATGCCTATTTTCTCGACAAAAAGTGTTTCCAAACCAGTTTTTCACGACATTTGCAGTATCGATATAGAGTTTATGCGCTAGAGTTAAACAAAAATATTATGTTGACTTTTGTGAAATTTTAGCTTCACAAATATCAGCTAAATTGGTAAACGTTTGGATCAAAACATAGTTCAGGAATATCCAACTGAACCGCAGAGTTAAATAATACATTCAAGTCTGGAAGACTAAAATGGAGTGACTTTCAACTCTCAACTGAGTTCCTTGTTTAAGGTCTTACTAAACAAGTTTTATTAAAGTTTTTACAATTTGTGTTATAAAGAGAAACCATATCCCATAGACTTTATTGTGGGATAACAAATGATTGCTGTACAAGAAAATAAGTAGATAATGGCATTCTATCTGTTACATAATTCAATCTCAGCAGTTGTGACATATTTTTAAAGAATTTGTAAAAGGGAAATTTTATCCACATGCAGCTGCACAGTATGTGCACAGGAAATATAAGGATAAGGAGTTCTTGACATTTTCACTGCTGGCTGAGTCTCATCCCATTTATTCTTGATAAAAGCCTTCTTTTATGTCACTTTCCTCAAATGCAACTGACATTTCAGAGTACCAAGGCACTGAGACATCAACATACTAAATGTAACTACAGCAAGAGCTACTGTGAAATATACTGAATGGTAGAAATTAATGGAAGAATGTTACCAGTAAAATATGAATGCTGCTTTGTTGCAGCCTCACACTGAGGGTGGGCTTACAGTAAAAGCGTTTTAAAAAGCTGCAGTTCCCCCTCCTGGTAGCTGATATAGGACTGACTGACTTTAAAGGACTAATAACACTTATATAAAGATATAATTCATCCAAAAGTAAAAAGTCTGTCATTATTTACTCACTCTCATGTTGTCCCAACCCCTTATGCTGCTATGTTTATCAGTGGTAAACAGAGACATTTTGGAAGACATTTTGTGTAGTTCTTTTCCACACAACGACAGTTTAAAGTGGCCACATCTGTCATGCTCAAAAAAGGACAAAATAAACATCAAATTAAGGGGTGCTTGGGACAAAAATGCCACCAAAAATAACAAAAATGTCCCCAAAATTGTAAATGTGGGGACAAAAAATACATGTTGTAATGAATTATTGTACTATTTATTTGTAACATAGGCTACACAGGTAATTCTTATTAATCTATTATAGTCCTAGTTATATACACTGATGAGCCCAAACATTATGACCACTCACAGGTGAAGCGAATAATTGATCATCTCACAACAAGGCCACATGTCAAGGTCTCAGTAGATTAGATGGTAAGCGAACAATCATTTCTTGTAGTCAATGTGTTGAATGCAGGAGAAATGGGCTGGAGTAAAGACCCGAGCGACTTTGACATGGGCTAAATTGTTATGGCCAGATGACTGGGTCAGAGCATCTCTGAAACGGCAACGTTTGTGGGGTGTTCCTGGTCAGCAGTTGTGAGTACCTACCAACAGTGGTCCGAGGTGAGACAAACCACAAATCGTCGACAGGGTGTTGGGTGTCAAAGGTCCATCGATGCACGAGGGCAATGAAGACTATCCCGTCTGGTCCGAACTGACAGAAGGTTGATGGTTATGAGAGGAATGTGTTACAACACATTGCACCCTGCTGCGAATGGGGCTGCATAGCTTTGCATGTTTTGGTTCATCGGTGTATACTGTATATATATATATATATATATATATATATATATATATATATATATATATATACCATTTAAAATTTAAAATATAAATAAAATTATCATTAGTTAATTTTCCTTAAATATATATATATATATATTTTTTTTATTTTTTTATTTTTTATTTTTATTTTTTTTTTTGTTTGTTTGTTTGTTTAAAGAATAAGCATCTAGATTTCACCTAGGTGTTTTTCAAGGTTGCATATGCATTCTAGGGTTAAACATAGTAAAATGTGTTTAACTGAGTTGAGAGTACTATTTTTACTAGCTTTTAAAAGCATTATCAAATTAGCTCAAATAAATGTGTGGAAATTTGTAATTTCTGGTGTCCCAATTCTGCAGAAATCTGCAGAGTACTCTCTGCAACAACTTGCGTGAGAGTAATATTGTATAAAGACATTTATCGGGTGTGGCTATCCATACTCTAAGCATTTTTTTTCTCTTTCTGACTGCAGTCCACTCCTCTATTTAAACCAGTGTGCCTCTACTCCACCTGCACTGAATCTGAACCTTGAAGCTGAATCGGCCTGCACTGGAGCTGAATCTGAAGTTTGACTATTGCTAAAACAATTCAGTTGAGCTTGGAAAAATGGAAGGAATACGCACAGATGCACCCACTTATCTCGCCTGGTCCATCTTCAACACTTTTTGTTGCTGTTTACCACTTGGAATTGCAGCTATCGTTTACTCCTGCAGAGTATGTCATATACTATTTTTTAAACTAATGAACCTTTTAAAGAACTCAGCATTGCTCACAAATATGGCACTGTTTTTCTGTACTTTTACTAATATTATTGTCATTGTAGGCAGACACTGCTAATGTACTGAGGGATACTAAAAGAGCCCATGAATCCTCCAGAATCGCCAAGAACCTGAATATTGCATCGGTGGTGATTGGGATCATTTTTACCATTCTTTCAATTGTGTTGTTGATTGTGTTTCAGAGTCAGTAAACCTAAGCAACATAACTTCTATGCTTGGGGCAGCATTTTCTTTTTCTTTTCTTTTTTTGTGTGTAATTGCTATTCAAACAACACTTCAACAACAGTTCAATACTTCTCAACTCCAGGGATAATGAGGACCAGCTGTGGCTCCAAGATCAAGCACGCAATCATAGCCATGCAAATGTTGCTTTGATTTATAGTGTTTTTCCATATTCAGAAAACTGGAGATCTACAAAAATGTCAATTTTAGAGATTTGTTTATAAAGTAATTTGCACAATTTGAAGGTACCAACTTTGAAACTTTTCATTAAAAAAAAACTCTTTTATTGTTTCATAATGTTTTTTATTCCTTTTTTCCCTTTAATTTGGTCCTGCATGCGAATTTGTTTTTGTCTATGACCAATATTGTAATGAAATGTACATTCAATTTTAATTTAGCTATTTTAACAAAAAGGGACTTTTATAATCCTGTGCAATCAATGTTAATCAAATTACCAGCACCACATTAATCATCTTTATGTAAATTGTAATGGATTTCTTATCTTTAACTTTTCCCATGCCTCTATGTATGTTATGTAATTTCATACACAAGTAATTTCATCTTTCATACAGTAACCCATAAAAAATTTACAATTTGTTCCCATATTTTATCCTGTATCTTGTCCTTGCCATTATACTAAAGTCTATATTTTTCTAACAACATACATTTTTAATAAATGTTCTTTGATTAAACAAAGTCACTTTGTCTTAATGTTACCATCACTTTCTGGAGATGCAGGGTCACAGATATTTCTTTGATATGACATGGGTCAGATTCTTGAGTAGATCTGGTAAATGAGGGCGTAGATTCCAAGCAAGTACATTCTATTGTGAGAGGACAGAATGAATTGGGACAGTTCAAGAAGTCTGTTTTCCTTCTGCATACAGAGTGGGATTTATGCAAAGTTTAGAGACTTACAGTATGGGTTTTTCAAAAGAGACTTCATATAGACAAAAATGTCCCAAATGTCCAGGCTTTTTAAAGTAGACTCCATATCACTACATTCCCTTGTATTCTTTAAAGTCTGCAGAAGTAGACAATGGGTCTGTTCTAAAATCTAGTGAACTCCCTCCGAAGGCAGCATTTTGAGTCATCAAAGGCGCTTCTGATGCAAAGGCTGTTCCAAAAGGTAGGTACCTTAATTATTAGAGGTGTGAATCTTCACTGGCCACAAAATTCGTTTTGATTACAATTCAAAGGGAATGATTTGATTACAAAATGATTCTCGATGCAGCTTGTACTCCAATTTTTTATTTTTTATTTTTTGTACACACACTCAGTATTAAATAGTATTAAATTATTCATTTAGAATTAATCAATCGAATACAGTGCTCTTAGTGCAACAATAACTAATGCACCACTTTTAAATGAACTTTGCATATGAGGTTAGATGCATTAGTGAGGTTTTTTTTTTCTGATTGTAGACTACAGTATAAGTTCAAAAGTTCAGGTGTTTGATCAGCTGTCACTCGCCCCAGTGTGGCAAAATAATCTCCACATTAGCACGCAGTAAATTACACTCACAAATGCGAGACAAAAAATGATTAGAAAATAAAAACATCACCCACGTCTCCCGAACCACTGTCTCATTATTTTCAGTTTTGAAAATCAGTGCAATAATGGGCGCAAGTCTGTCTTTTATGTTATTTGTTGGTGTGAAATCACGAATAAACTCTCCTGTTGAATGTGAATGAATTTCGGGACTGTAGTTTCAGTAGAATACGATGGTTGTGTGTCAGTTCTGTAGTGTGCAGTTGGCTTTAGTATATGCACGTCTGACCATTTGTTTCTAGCATCCCACTCTCTCTGGCCCGCACAAAAGCCCCACTGTGCTGCTGTGGTTTAAATTGAACTCCGAATCGATTTTGGATTTTTTGTGAATTGATTGAGAATCGTTGCAATGGGTGAACAGATTATTTTTCACACCTTTACTAATAATGCTGCTTCCTGACAAATTCAAAGTAGCATAGCATGTATCCTTCTTAGGGTAGGCAATCCCAGAATGCTTTTTGATTAGCTCGGTGGAAAAACAAATCGAAGATGGTAGACAAAGCAACATCATTTCTGATAATTAAACACACTGTAAAAAAAATCAGTTACATTTACAGTAAAATACCAGCAGTTGTGGTAGCCAGAAATTTACCATAAAAAATACGGTGACAATGTTTTAGACTTTTATATTATTTAATGATATAAACTTGATATACTAACTTTCTGGAAATTATAAACATTTTTTAATGTATTGTTAATTACCGTAGTAACTAAAAAAGGCCACATGATGACTTGAAGTTCAAGAGTGGCCCTTCCAGGAGCAATAATTAATACACGTGAGAGAATCAGGGGTGGACTGGCTATTGGGAGCACAGGACATTTTCCCGGTGGTCCGATGGGTAATTTGGGCCAGTCCGCTGCTGCGCAAGTATAAAAATATAATGATAGTATTGATCATGGCTGGCCCGTCCTACTTGCAATATAGGCGGCCGCCCCGGGCTCCTATATTCCCATGTGGACCCCATTACAGAGTGAGAATAGTTAAAAGAATGTAATGACTTTCATTTTTAAATCATATAATGACTTTTAATTTGAAATTACTTACACATTCAAGCACATTTCTGTATGCGCGCAGTCACTCCGACACTTGCGTGGACTTCATTATTTGATATAGAAATCACAATAATGGTGACAACCAAATACACACATTAAGAATAAGATGAGCTCTGAATAATCACAAAATGACAAATAACTGCAAGTTACAACAAATACAATAACAGCAGTATATATAAAATCACATTACAGGAAAGCTATGAGCAGTACATATTCATTTGTATAATTTTTTCACACCGCAATGCATTTCTGGGAGCTGAAGCATGGCTTCTTATCACAGTATTATTAGACACAGATCGCACACCATGCTGAAAATAAAGTGCTTATTTTATTGCTTTCTCTAAAAAATCCACTCATCACATTTGCAGTGGTTTTATATGTTTTAAATTTATGACAATTTTTTGCACTGGTGGGGCCCATTGTCATGACCAGCAGTCAATAGAAATGTCTTTTTTCAACACAAACATTTTAAATTGAGCAGGAAAATTAAATCATTGAGGTGGTATGTTATGGTGTGGTGTGTTGCAGGCCCGGTTTGGTAGGCCACTCTGTGCCAGAAAGTCCAGGGCCACTTTTTAGTCCCAGTCCACCCCTGGAGAGAGTGCACAGTGTTACTCACACAAACAAAAAACACCATCAGGGTAACACATGTGACACTAAAATAATGCAATAAACATTAACTACATTAAATATAAAACAGAACACAGAATATAATCCCTCCTCAGGGGAATTTGCCAGGGAGGGGCTGTCGTGAGGAGTGTGAGGTCCGAGAACCAAGTCTGGGTGGGCCAGTAGGGTGCTAACAGAACTGTTTTTAAAAATAAGAACAAATAAAACTATTCCCATAAAATGCAATGAAATGTGATGGGCCATGCAGGGACTTCTGGGAATGCCTGATTATTGATTTTTACCATACTTTTAAAAATAGTTTATGTGCATTCTCATGTTAAATATAATATAATTTTTTACCGTTAATGATACGGTAAAAACATACTATATATTAAATTTTTTTTAGAGTATATTTTAGGGTAAATACCCATTAACCAATTAAAAAAAAAATGTACTCTAGCATTTTTACATTCTTTTACCCTTAAATTTACGGACATTTTTAATCTCTTCAGCATTGAAAAGTATCTATAAAAATGGTTTAAAATAATAGAATACTCTATAGAATTTCTCCCAAATCTAAGTACAGGTGCATCTCAATAAATTATGCTATGTATATTAATGCTCGTTAGAGTATTGCGTCATTCCTTTTGCATCATCTACGGTATATTTCAATAAGTTGCGAGTCGAGTTTATTGTGCGCTGCGTGCAAGAAGCGTTATCTGAATGGGGGACAGAGTTGAGCATTCCAAAATGGTCACTTATGAGGCACCATTTCAGTTACGATGCTGCCATAGGAGGTAGGATGTAGACAGCAAGCAGCAAGGCAGCTAACTAGGTTTTGGAACAGCCCAGTTTGTACATTTTTAAATCGAGAAAACAAGTGTCAAGTAACAGTTTGCGCAATCACATTTTGTTTCCACAAACTTCCTTTAATTTTTAAAGACTTCAAACGTTTCTGTTATATCACCAGATTTTTACTGGAATAGGGTGGGTCTTTAAAAATTCCTAAATATCCTAATCTGTTCCAGATGTTTATGCTAAAAACCATGTATACTATATTGTACGTCAACCTTGCTTTATAGAGCATTTTAAAAATAGATATATACACTACTTCGATGTGGGCCTGCATACATATAAACAAATCTCTCAATGTAAATTTTTTTCTTGGTCATAACATCACACCCCAACAGGATTCTTTTTCTAGATTAGCCATCAGTAAACAAGTGAAGCAGAACGTGGTCAAGGGAACTGTTTAGCACACAAATAGCCTGATTCAAGCTACACATAATGTATTCTACATCATTCTATAATCAGAATCCACATAAGATAAAAATTGGAAGATATTTCAAACACTCACTAATGTTTTTAAGTGAATTTTGACAAGATCTACTTGGACTGCAACAGGACTGTGTGTGGTGACAGACGATAAGAATTCATTCTTGTGCAACCTAGCCAAATTCTATATTTCACAGTTATGCACAAGCATTTTTGGCAGTGATGTACAGGAATTTCTCATGTTATTTTATTTAATTGGTAACATTAGTTGCCAGGGGAAAACAGCACACTAATAAATGTATAGGTGTTTACTTCAATAAGAATGTGATTCTTTCTCATCCTGCACTTTTTCTACCAGTAGCTAATGTACAGTAATGCTGGAAGAACCTCAGAAATGTGGATCTCCTGAGTGACGGAAAATACACACACAGTAAAATAACATACAGATTTTGGCCTCCACGCCCCGCAGAATGACTGAGTGGAAAGTTACTTTCTCATCTGACCTCTCTAAAAAGAAAATCTCGTTTCCCCCACTTCTTTCTCCTCCACCCCATTCTCTTTAGACAAATCACTCAGAATGACTGTATGAAAATATAATGTTTTTGTGAATGCAAAGAAAAAGTTTAGGACGCGTACAATTTTTTTTTTAACATTCATGTTTGATATCATTCAAATGGTCTCAGTGTGATTGGTACAATGGTCTCATTTCCACAGCAGTAGACTCAATAAAGAGTAAAGATTCTAATAAAGATTCTGTATTTAGGGAAATTATGTCTCTGCTGTAGGGGGTGTGTCTTCCAGGGATCTTTGATGTAAATTACTACCAGGACTTGGGAAGGTTTGACCTCAAGTCACTGGATTCTATTCAATTCCAAATTCCTATTGTTTACCATTGGTCGATGATATTTGTTCTGTCTGGATAATTAAGAAAACCTTGCAAACTAGTCGGGTGGATTCTGTAGCCAGATGAGCCCCATAGTGCTTAGTGTTTTGAACATGCAACACTATGTTTTACTTTAAAGTCAGGAATGCATCTTTTACTCCTAAGATTCTTCTTTGAGCATTGGATGTTGTGTTTTGATTATTCCTGAATTTGATTAATTATGTAATTGGCAAAATACATGTTTACCTGACTAATAAATGGGTAAACTTGATTCTATTCTGACTTATTCTGAAATTATTGGCTTTAGTTGATTATGTTAAGTCCATGTTACCACAAATATGTGATCAGGGTTAGTACATACTAAGTCCCAGTGCTTGATAGAGCATGTTGCACATTAACTGAGATCTTAGCTTTCTGACTAACCATTTGGCTTTATTTAAGTGTAATAATCTGTCAATGCTAAAAGAAAGTACTATTTGGGACAATGTAACATTGATCCACCTGTCTAAATAGTATTAGTCACTACCTCTGAAATAATGATACTTTTATTTTAGTTAAGCGTAATAGGAAAGTAACGTACTAAGCAAAACTACTATTAGGGTAAACGTATGTTGGTCGGCCTTATCCAAAGAGTACTGGTTATTTACCTCTGACTAGTGATAATGTTACTTTAATTAAGTGTATACAGATCTATAGAACTTAGCTATTTAGAAATAGATAAGCTGCGGGAGTAATCGATCTAAATAGTATTAGTCGTTTACCTTTGGGTGTTGACCCAAAACGTCCTGGTTACTTTCATAACCTCCGTTCCCTGATGAAGGGAATGAGACGTTGTGTCGATGTAGTGACACTAGGGGTAGCACTCGATGTTGTGTTGATGTAGTGATACTAGGGGTCCCTATACGAAAGCCATGACTAGCTGAACTGTGTTACGTGTACTGGCGGTGCGAGACGGGAAACCACTGTGTGCCTCGCAGCCAGCGCACCCGGCCGTCACGTAACCTCCCCCAAAAGTGTACATCTCCCCTCCAGGAGGGGAAAGGCTCTATACGCAGGCGGTACACCTGGCCAGTTGTTCCGCAAATGTACCTGTTCGTACCTGACAACACACAGGACAAAACCGGCCCAACCTGGAGATTGTAGAACCTCGAAGGTATTGGGTGTTGCCCAGCCCACTGCTCTACAGATGTCTGCTAAAGCGGCACCATTGTTCGTGGCCCAGGAGGCCGCCACACTCATGGTGGAGTGTGCCCGAATCCCCATGGGGGGGTGGCACGTCCTGGGCCTGGTATGCCAAAGCGTTGGCATCAACGACCCAGTGGGCAATCCTCTGTTTAGAGACAGCGCTCCCTTTCCGCTGTCCTCTGAAGCAGACAAAGAGCTGCTCAGAGCGTCTAAAGCTCTGCGTGCAATCCAAGTAGATGTGCAAAGCACGCACCAGACACAACAACAACAAAGCTGGGTCTGCCTCCTCCTGGGGCAGCTTCGCTTGCAGGTTCACCACCTGATCCCTAAATGGGGTCGTGAGAACCTTAGGCACATAGCTCGTTCAGGGTCTCAGGGCCACGTGAGAGTATTCCGGACTGAACTACAGGCACGTGTCGCTGATAGAGAATGCCTGCAGGTTCCCTACCCTTTTGATGGACGTGAGCGCAGTCAGGAGGGCAGTCTTCAAGAGACCGCCTTTAGCTCAACTGACTCCAGGGGCTAAAATGGGGCTCCCCGCAGGCCCCGCAGGACCACAGAGAGATCCCATGAGGGAATGAGGCACGGTCTGAGAGGATTCAGCCTCCTCATGCCTCTAAGGAAACTGATGATTAGGTCATGCTTCCCGAGAGACCTACCGTCAACTGCATTGTGGTGCGCCGCCATAGTGGCCACGTACACCTTCAAGGTGGAGGGGGACAGCCGCCCCTCCAGCCTCTCCTGCAGGAAGGAAAGCACTGACCCAACTGCACATCTCTGGGGGTCTTCGCGTTGGAAAGAACACCACTTAGCAAACAGACGCCACTTCAAGGCATAAAGGTGCCTCGTAGAGGGAGCCCTAGCCTGAGTGATTGTGTCTACCACTGCGGGTGGTAGGCCACTTAGGTCTTCCAAGTCCTGTCCAAGGGCCAGACTTGGAGATTCCAGAGGTCTGAATGCAGGTGCCAGATGGTGCCCTATCCCTGAGAGAGGAGATCCCTCCTCAGGGGAATTCGCCAGGTAGGGGCTGTCGTGAGGAGTGTGAGGTCCAAGAATCAAGTCTGGGTGGGCCAGTAGGGTGCTACTAGGATGACCTGCTCCTCGTCCTCCCTGACCTTGCACAGGGTCTGTACAAGTAGGCTCAATGGGGGGAATGCATACTTGCGCAGCCCCCGGGGCTAGCTGTGTGCCAGTGCATCTGTGCCGAGGGGAGCCTTGGTCAGGGCATACCAGAATCGACTCCAAATCTGCTGGACCACTTGGGGGAGGATTCTCCACTCTCCCCTGAGCATGACCTACCGCGGCAGCGCATCTGCCGCACTGTTGAGGTTGCCGGGATGTGAGTGGCTCGCAACAACTTGAGTCGCTGCTGACTCCAGTGGAGGAGACAGCGGGCGAGTTGCGACATGCAACACGAGCGCAAGCCGCCTTGGCAATTGATGTAAGCTACCAACGCCGTGTTGTCCATCCGGACCAACACGTGCTTGCCCTGGATCAACAGCTGAAGCCTCCACAGGGCAAGCAACACTGCCAAAATCTCGAGGCAGTTGATCTGCCAATGCAGTCGCGGCCCTGTCCAGGAGCCTGTGGCTGGGTGCCCATTGCACATGGTGCACCAGCCACGCACGGAGGCATCTGTCGTAACCACGACGTGCCTGGACACTTGCACTAAGGGGACCCCTACCCGCAGAAATGCAAGGTCCGTCCAAGGGCTGAACAGGCGGTGGCAGATCGGCGTGATGACCACGCGATGTGTGCCGCAGCGCCATGCCCATCTCGGGACTCGAGTCTGAAGCCAGTGCTGAAGCGGTCTCATATGCATCAACCCGAGCAGCGTAACTGCTGCCGAGGATGCCATATGCCCCATGAGCCTCTGAAATTGCTTCTGTGGGACTGCCGTTCTCTGCCTGAACGACTTCAGGAAGTTCAGCACCAACTGCATGCGCTCGCGAGGTGTGCCATCATAGAGACTGAGTCTAACTCCAACCCAAGAAAAGAGATGCTCTGTACCGGGGAGAGCTTGCTCTTTTCCCAGTTGACCCGAAGCCCCAACCAGCTGAGGTGCCTTAGCACCAGGTCCCTGTGCACACACAACAAGTCTCGAGAGTGAGCTAGAATCAGCCAGTCATCGAGATAGTTAAGGATGCGGATGCCCACTTCTCTTAGCGGGGTAAGGGCTGCCTCTGCAACTTTCGTGAAAATGTGAGGCGACAGGGACAGATCGAAGGGGAGGAACTTGTACTGGTACGCCCGGCCCTCGAAGACGAACCGCAGAAAAGTGCCTATGCCGAGGTAAAACTGAGACGTGGAAGTACGCATCCTTCAGGTCTACCGCCACTAATCAATCTTGATGCCGGACGCTCGCTAAAATGCGTTTCTGCGCCAGCATCTTGAACGGGAGTCTGTGCAAGGCCCAGCTCAGTACTCGCAGGTCCAAGATTGGCCGAAACCCACCGCCTTTCCTTGGTACGATGAAGTAAGGGCTGTAGAACCCCTTCTTCATCTCGGCTGGAGGGATGCAGGGCAGCGGTGTTCTCACCCTTCACTGAGGTAAAACGGACACTGCTGAACCTGGGCGGGCATCTGGCAAACTGAATTGCATAGCCAAGTTGGATGGTCCTGGTCAGCCATTGCAATGGGTTGGGGAGTGCAAGCCACACCTCCAAGCTCCAGGCAAGGGGGACCAAGGGGACAATCACGTCAGACGTACCAGTTGGTGGGGGCTCAAACCCCAAGCTGAGTGGGGACATCGAAGCACTTACCTGGCTCCAGGTATAATTTTTTATTATTATTTATTTATCACACATTATACATTTGCACATATACAGTGAAATTCTTTTTTCACATATCAGAGTCAGAGTGCAGGGTCAGCCATGTTACAGCGCCCCTGGAGCAGATAGGGTCAAGGGCCTTGCTCAAGGGCCCAACAGTGGCTAGGGCTTGAACCCCCGACCTTCTGATCAGTAACCCAGAGCCTTAACCGCTGAGCCACCACTGCCCCTACCCACCATAAGGCCGCATAATCCATCACAACCGCCTGGGCGTGGGTGTGTTTGTGCCGCAGCTGGGCACGCAGGGGCGGGAGGCCCACCCCCACAGCGCCGTGCCTGCCGTAAATGCGTGGTGTCCGGTGATCATGATAACGACGACCGTAAACACCGGGTGTGTGACCCAGGGAATGAGGAAACTGCTCTTTTTCTGAAAATGTGGGTACCACAGCCCCTCGAGCATGCGGCAAAATCAAAAGAAAAGGCAATAAAAGATTCTCCTCATGGCCCTCCACCGGAGGATGGAGTGGTCTGCTTACCACCTTCAGGCCTGTAGTGGGTCTCCACGTCCCTGGGTCACCCATCTCAGGGGCGCTTAGAAGCCTTCCTCGGGTTCTTGTTGGCGGGCCGTGAGACGGGGCGTCTGCTTCCTGTGGGGGACTCTACGCCAGGGCCAGGCTGCGGCGGAGCCAGTGTCGTTGCCGCAGGGGGACGCCCCTGGCGATGAGCAGACGGGGTGCGGGATCTTGATCCACACCAGGGCAGGATATGCTAGATGGCCTACGATTGCTTCTTAACCGGTCCGGGCAGTGTAAGGTGCCCACCACGACATTGTGAGCTCCTCATGCACCTACGGGAAGAAAGGGACCAGGGCAGGGCATGGCCGTGAGCGGCGCTCCGAGCCCAGGAACCAATCATCAAGCCGCGAGGGTTCAGGGCAGGGTGGAGGGTTCCACTCCAGCCCGACGCTCGCAGCCGCCCAGGAAAGTATGGCCGCCAGCTCCGCGACGGCTTCAGACTGGGTGACCACACATGAAGGTGGGAGCCCAGCTGAGTCCTCGGCAGCAGACTGGACTAGCCTGCTCTCCGATGCTGCAATCGGGAGCTCATCCTCTTTGCGAGCCCCTAATGAGACCGCGAACTCGCCCTGAGGCGAGCCGCCGGTCTCATCCCAGAACTCGACTAGGGCAAAAGAGCATACTGGGGAATGGGAGGTCCGTTGGGGGTTACCCGGCGGAACGGCTCCCATTGGGGTCCCCAAATCGCCCCCAGCGCTAACCGACGCGGCTTCATACCCGTAGGTAGAAGGACAGGGGCAGGGAGCGGCGAAAGGTATCTTTAAAAAGACGCTCTCCGTCAGTGCAACTCTTTTAGAGAAAATATACTCTTTTATTTGCAAGAATATATATACTTTCAAGCTGTCGAAGCGCCCAGGGGCGTTCTCTGCACTTAATCGGTGCACGAGGGGGAGTAACTGCTGTAATGTGCTGTAAATCCAACAGCATGCAGAGGTGAATGGACTGGCAGAGGAATTCAGTTCGCTGATACACAACCGCTCAGCTCCAAAGAAAAAATCTGAATGAGTGGTTGCGAGCCAGCTCCTTTTATACCCGTATGTCAGAGGGAGTGGCATGCAAATTCCACTCGCCAATTCCCATTGGCTTTTTCTCAAAGATCAGAGGTGTTTGGGGCTCCCAAGGGCGACCCCTAGTGTCACTACATCGACACAATGTCGAGTGAGTGACAGATAGGGAACTGAGGAGTTTGTGATTTGGGATCTGTGTACTTGGCCAGACCGAGACCCTAAGCAACCGGATTCCGAATAAATAAGCATAATTTAAAGTACAGAATTAACTAGAATAATCATGTATCAAATTCAAGACAGAATCTCAAAGAATGACCAATATTAATTTGAATCTCAACCTACTGTAAATTCGAGGTCTTTTACAATTGGAGACAGATTAAATGAGTAATGGAGTCAGATTCAGCCTAAACTAAACCAAATAGATTAAGAAGCTATAAATACACATGCCAGAAAAGACATATGTGCAGATAACATCACCCATCCTAGGCCCAGTGGGGTGGCACCTACACTAACATACTCTCATTATTGCAAGAAATTATTCATTGTGTATTTTTAACAGACTTTAAAATGTGGTATGCCTGTTCCATTCTGTTAGGAGTTTTCTCAAGGTTTTTACATTTCTCAAACTGTTCACTTTTAGATGGTCTCAGGCATGTCCTACAATTTACAATCATCTTACAAATATTTATTTTTTGCACTGCTTTTTGCCATTGACTTCTCTGTGGAAAATGTAAACATTTCTGCTTTTATGTAATGGAGAAAAGGGTCATTACTCATGAGATGGAGTTGTTTGGAATGTAAATCCTGGCATCTGTTAAAACAAACAGAGTCCCAATGTTTATACAATTCAGTAGAAAAATTAGATTTTTTGCTTATGTGTAGTGTGTAAGATACCAGATGTCCTTTAGGCTGTATTTATTATATAGTGACATGATGAATCACGAAATGGAATTTACAAACATTTTGTGGACAAAATGCATTTCGTGAACCAGACAACATTGACTAAATACATATCTCAATCACAGAATGAGCATTTGCCAACACAATGCATTTTGTGACATGCTGGCAGTGATGGGTAGTAATGGATTTCATGTAATCTGGATTACGTAATTAGATTACAAAAATCAAGTACTTGTAATTGGATTAAATTACATTCTAAAATACTCATAATCGGACTACCATTACTTTTTTTATAGAGTACATGATTAAATATTAACAAGGCAACAGCAGTAAATTGTTAATAATTTATTGATCATTTTCATATCATATTCTTACCCTGAAGATGAACAGATGAACATTTTGAGCATGTGCTCCTTTTACATTACAACAGTAAGATATGCACCTCAGCTAAGGAATAGGTGATGGACTACTAACAAGTAGTAAGCAGTGAAATAAGTGTGTCAGAGTTTTGAGCTGTTAGCTTTGAACTAGCAATGTCATTGCTGTTGATTTTAGGTTCATTACTGTTTGTTCATGAAATGTTTCTATTGTTCTATGCACCTAAAATGAACTAGATATGGTTTAAAAATATATATATATTATTTCTTACTATCTCACCGATGGTGCGAAGCTCACACATTGAACTTAATAGCTTCAAAGGATCTAGTGGATGCCATCTCTAAGGGTCCTGCCTGCAGGGTACATGATAGTTCAACTGCAAAATGTGCAGCAATATGGAACAAAGTCCATCACTCTACTGATCCTGCTGATGCAGTGGAGTCCACTGCATGAAACTTGACATAAAACTTGACACAACTGTTTCTTGTGTGACCTGGTGGAACTCTGCTGTTTTAAAATATTCTGATCTTTTAGAATATTCTTGCTGATAAAATAATATCTTAGCCTCCCTTGGCTCCGTCCCTCGAGCTTTCCATGGCTCCACCTTCCTTGGCTCCGCCTCCCATGACTCAGCCTCCCAGGTCTCCTGATCCTGTCCCTGTTCCGTGGCCACCTCTCAGATCTCCCGACCCCATTCCTGCCCTGAGGCACCCCCCCCCCCAGGCCTCCTGACTCTGTCCCAGCCCTGAGGCCCCCCCACCCCCAGGCCTCCTGACTCTGTCCCAGCCCAGAGGCTGCCCCCCAAACCTCCTGACTTTTCCCCTGTCCTATGGTCACCTGTTTCCTCCTGCCCTTCTCCACCTTTAGGCACCAGGAGTCGCCTTGTAAAGGGGAGGTAATGTCACGTTCTGTCTCCATGTTTCCCTAGGACTCTTGTTTTGAAGTTTTCTCCTGAACTACATCTCCCATAGTGCACTGCCCTCATCACTACCAGCTGTTCCTCATCATCCTCACCTGTCTTCCATCCCCTCAATAGTTCCATTGTGTATAAATACCCTCCAGTTTTGTTCATTGATGGTCAGTTCTCATCAGTGTAACACTTGTGTTAGTTTGTTGATTTGGTTTATGGTACTCCATGTTGTTGTATATCTTCATCTTCTTCATTAAATCCTGAAAATAGATCCATCGCCTCACGCCTCTTCTTCATCATCACTACCACAAGTCGTGACAGATGTTGTGAACACAGACGGAGGGAAAATAGCGCAGTAAATGTACAGTTACAGCACTTAAATGTACTCAAGTAAAAGTATAAAAAGCTGGCCATGTGATTCTAGCATGGCAGCCCCCATGTGCGGACCCTCTCCATGTAGTTTTATAAGGTTACTGATATGACTGGAGTCTTCATTTCAAGTGAGTGCTCATGATTATATAAATAATTTATGTTTCAAAATTACAATTCATTTATTTAGAAGTAAAACTTTTTAATGAGGAAAAAATGACTGAGTGCACCTTTAAGGTTAGTTGCTATAAATATACTGAATTAAAAGGAATAGTTCACCCAAAAATGAAAATTTGCTGATAATTTACTCACCTTCAGGCCATCCAAGATATATCTGAGTTTCTTTCTTCATCAAAACAGAATTTAAGATTTTTAGGATTTCATTTCAGGCCTCCTCCTTTAAACAATGCAAGTGAATGTACTCCATTTTTTTGATGCTCCAAAATGCATATTTAGGGTGCATAAAAATGCATATCATAGGACGTGCTTCCTGCCTCCTCCTCCACGTGACGTGTGACCTTACCAACGAGCTTACGTCATCCCTCTCATGGGCGCGTGTCACAGATGTACGGAAGCAAACATTTGTAGTTAAAAAGTATATAAGTATTGTTTTGTTTCTAAAAATAATCAGTCGTTTGGGTTCAGAAGAACTTTATTTGTCGACTGGAGTCGTGTGGATTATTTTGATGCACCCTAAATATGCATTTTGGACCGTCAAAAAAATGGAGTACATTCATTTGCATTGTTTAACAGAGGAGGCCTGAAATGAAATCCTAAAAATCTTAAATTCTGTTTTGATTAAGAAATTATCAGAAAATTTTCATTTTTGGGTGAACTATTCCTTTAACTTCATCAATATCGGTCAGCAATATTCTTTTTAAACTGTTGCGCCACAATAACAGTAGTTGACTTGAATGCGAAAACGCACCATAGAAGTGGACGGTTCACGCTAATGCAAGTAGGTATAGTTGCAGGCCAGAGATCTCCAAATGGGGGTGGAATCTCCAAAAGTGGGTGGAATTACTCCAGAAGGGGTGGAGTTACTCCAAAAGGGGGTTGCGGTTTGTGGGTGCTTGAAAAGGTGGTCTGGGGTAAACTCTGGTAAGGTTCGCTGCTGATATGAATGTAATCTGTCCTAAATCACAAAAGTGAACCACTGTTGATGACATATAATTTGCGTCTTTGCATGCCCCGGTCGTAATTATTATGGTATAATGCATTTCTCATACCTGCTTGTCTCCAAATAAATTGTGGCAAAAAATCAGCTCTCATTCTTCACACCTTTTGCAATGCGTCCAAAGTGTGAGAGTAAACAGTCATGCGATCAGGAAATGACTTCAGCTGGATTCAACCTCAGGTCGCCTGTTGGAGCACATGTATCACCCACCAGGCCACGTCGTCAACCTCCACATATATCTGAGTGCAGAAAACAAGACCTCATTTTGGGAAATCATTGGATGAGTCCAAAGCAAGGCAAAACAAAGACTGAAAACTCTTGTTTTGTAATTTGTTATTATGTAACTTGTGACAATTACAGTATAATACAAACATCCAAAAGTTTAAACACACCTACTCTTTCTTTATTAATACTATTTCCACATCTTGGTAAACAATGGTAAAGTCGTTTAAAATTTTGAAGTAAAATAAATGGAAGTATAAGAAGTGTACTGTAGTAAATTGTTTAGACCAACAGATGTTGAGGTATTGTGGAGCAGTGATTTCATAGCTCCACGTGACCAGTGTTTACATTTTGAGGAAATCAACCAACTAACAGTTTACTTCCAGTTGTCTCCGCACATTAAGCAAGAATGGGAGAAAGTATTTTAACACTGAAAAAAATACACATCACCTTTGGTTAGACTTGTTAGACACAAGTCTATTTTTTAATGTACACGTACAATTAAAAAACCTTTAAGCTGTGAATTACCTTTTTGTTGTAACTTTGTAGTCTTGACAACATGTTTCCAATTAAAGATATTAATGTGTAGTTGAATGTATGTAAGATAAGTTAACAAAAGTTAATAAATGCTCTTACATCAAGCAAAGTTTCGCTCATTTTCTACAGAAATTCAGTATCTGCTTACTCTGTAGTACACTGGCGGTGCAACATGCAACAGACTGCCTCAAAACAGAAGTGTGATCTTTATATGTTACAGAATTATCTTTCAAACATGACAACAATGTCTTTAAGGCTAAACAGTTACTGAATTTGGATGTGTTTTGATTGAATTAGCAAAATTTCCTTTATCAATTGATGTGAACCAGACAAAGTAGTCACACTAGTTATGTTTTTCATCCATGTTGTGAATTTAATTGAGATGCGGAAACTCAGAATATTGCAGAAACAATTTGCAAATAAAGCAGTGTTACCATTCCATATATAAAAAAAACAAAAAAACACTGTAATTTCTTAGGAAATTGGTGCAAAATAGAAATTAAAATGAAAGTTTAAGCCACTGTACATTTTCTATTAAATGTTATAAATTACTTGATGCTTTAAGAGTTCAGACAAAACGCTCTGACAAACCTCATGTTTGCTTGCGTTCAGAAGCCAATGCCTTTTTTCCAGGAGAGAAAGTGTCAGAGAGTTCTGGAAGGAAATAGCCTTTTTGTGTGTCTGTGTGTGTGTCTGTGTGTGTGTGTGTGTGTGTGTGTGTGTGTGTGTGTGTGTGTGTGTGTGTGTGTGTGTGTGTGTGTGTGTATGTGTGTGTTACCTGGCTTTGGAATTTCAGAATAACCAGAGCAACATCACTCAAAAAAGGGTTTTTGTTGCTTGTTATGTTTACTTAATTAAAATGAACTAAAGCAACACAATTCTAGAACATTTTGTCACAAATTGACTTTATTGCGTTCTACCCATTTAAAGTTGTAAAATTAAAGTTTAGTTAATCCACTTGAGTTTACTGTCCTAATATCACCTCGCATATACTAATAATTACTCAATAAATGAAATTGGGCCAACATAAGAAAATGAAATTAATAAAACCTTAGTAAATTAAGTTATTAAGTTGATGGGCCTAATGAAGTGATAAAGAATGAAGATGTGAGTTAAAACTACTATAGTACATTGATTTGACCTAATCCAGCTAAATTATGTTGGCTCAATGAAACTGAATAATCTGAATGAAAGACGTTAAAATGCTTGTAAAAACGTTCTCAAATTAAAATAAGTAAGGTTAATGAATTTTTGAGATGCTATGGGATGGTATTGATAATATTTTCTGAGCGAATTATGTACAGTATTCACATGGTTTGTTGAGGCAAATTCACATGACTTTGATGAGCATGTATAATCCTATTTAAAGGAATAGTTCACTCAAAAATGAAAATTCTCATATCATTTACTCACCCTCATGCCATCCCAGATGTGTATGACTTTCTTTCTTCTGCAGAACACAAACGAATATTTTAGAAGAATATTTCATCTCTGTAGGCCCACAATTTTTTACAATGCAAAAAAATGGTGGCCAAAACTTTGAAGACCAAAAGCATATAAAGGCAGCATATATAGTAGAGGTGGTGGTACTCGAGTTCGGACTTGAGTCTGAGTTACAAGTACAATTTTAATGGACTTGAAATTGTCAGAGACTTGGATGCATTTTTACTCAAACTTGACTCGGACTCGAGCCTTTGGGACTCAAGTCCATGGCATTTGTGATGCAATGAAAAAAATTATAACAACGAAACAGAAATAAATGAACACATCTTTGTCTGCATGCAGCTGTAGCACCCCTTGATGTTGTAGACATAGCCAGAGTTTGTTTCACAGTGTTAAGCAAGCACACACGCACACACATACGCACGTACACAGGCACACTCATCATTCAACCAATACACTAGAATGTTGCTACGGAGACTACTGTATAACATTGATTACCGATGTGGCTGGCATGACAAAAACATAAAGAAAGGGACGTAGCCAGTGTACGAGAAATGAAACAAGGCAGTTTTGCACGGCAGCGGACCTGACAGCTGATAAAATCGCATGCGCAGTTTGTGCAGCCAAGATGGTGCCCGCATCACGGTTTCAATTCAAGAACTTAATTGAATCAAGTCACCCACATCATGTCTCTCACAGTTTACTAAAAACAACATATCGGAATACAAATACAGAAAAATAGTATTCATATTGGGCTATTAAGTCTTTTTAGGAGTAATGTATCCTGTTACGACCCCGGTCTAGGGTCGAGGTGTAACATAAATAAATGAAAAATTCTGAATACAGTTTGTCCGTTTCTTCTTTCTGTTTTCTTCTCTTTTTATTTATTTATTTATTTATTTATTAAGATAAAACACCACAAACACCACAGGAAGTAAAATGGCTTCAGGATTGGGCCAGTCCAAAACAATGGAAAAAAAACACAAACTGTCTATACCCAAAAGAAAATAACTAAATTTCCTCTCAAAAGAAAAACTTGAACAAAAATACAGAAGGCTTACCTTCCTTCCTAACTAATCCAATAAACAGGAGAAAATAAATGGCATCCAACCCCTACGGCTTCTGTGGTAAAGAAACGGATCTAAATGTACTATTTACAATATGGGCATCCAAATCAAATCAAATCAAATCACTTTATTGTCACGCAGCCATATACACAACTGCAATGGTGTGTGAAATTCTTGGGTGCAGTTCCGATCAACATAGCAGTCGTGACAGTGATGAGACATATACCAATTTACAATAACATCAAATTAACACAGCACAATTTAAATGTCTGATATACACATAATTACACACAACAATATACAAATAATAACATACACTGTACAGTATACAATACACACTATATAGATACACATTATTCAATAAAAATAAAAATAAAAAATATATAAAAAAGTATATATAGTAGTATATATAGAATGTACAGTATTGTACTGTATTGACATTTAGGCTGTCGGTTGATAGTCAGTTGTTAAGAGAGAATATAATATAATAATAATATAATTTATGACAGTCCGGTGTGAGATATAAGAGTAAGGGTAATAAAGTGCAGTGCTGATGTATTTTGATCGTGGGAGATCAAGAGTTCAAAAGTCTGATTGCTTGGGGGAAGAAGCTGTCATGGAGATGGCTGGTGCGGGTCCTGATGCTGCGATACCGCCTGCCTGATGGTAGCAGTGAGAACAGCCCATGGCTCGGGTGGCTGGAGTCTCTGATGATCCTCCGAGCTTTTTTCACACACCGCCTTGTATATATTTCCTGGACGGAGGGAAGCTCACCTCCGATGATGTGTCTGGCAGTTCGCACCACCCTTTGCAGTGCTTTGCGGTTGTGGGCGGTGCTATTGCCGTACCAGGCGGAGATGCAGCCAGTCAGGATGCTCTCTACAGTGCAGGTGTAGAACCATGTGAGGATGTGGCGGTTCATTCCAAACTTCCTCAGCCGTCTCAGGAAGAAGAGGCGCTGATGAGCCTTCTTCACAACGACTTCAGTGTGGATGGACCATGTGAGTTCCTCAGTGATGTGGACACCCAGGAACTTGAAGCTGCTGACTCTCTCCACTGGTGCTCCATTGATGGTGATGGGACTGTGTTCTCTGTCCTTTCTTCTGAAGTCCACCACAAGCTCCTTTGTCTTACTGACACTGAGGAAGAGGTTGTGCTCCTGACACCAGTGTGTCAGAGTGTGCACCTCCTCTCTGTAGGCTGCTTCATCATTGTCAGTGATCAAACCTACCACCATCGTGTCATCAGCAAACTTAATGATGGCATTGGAGCTATGTGTTGCCACACAGTCATGTGTGTACAGGGAATACAGTAGTGGGCTGAGAACACAGCCCTGTGGCGCTCCAGTGTTGAGGGTTAGTGATGAGGAGATGTTGCTGCCTATTCTAACCACCTGGCATCTGCTTGACAGGAAGTCCAGGATCCAGCTGCACAGCGAGCTGTTTAAGCCCAGAGCCCGGAGTTTCTCATCTAGCTTGGAGGGCACTGTGGTGTTGAATGCTGAGCTGTAGTCTACAAACAGCATTCTCACATAAGTGTTCTTTTTTTCCAGGTGGGAGAGAGCAGTGTGTATTGTAGATGCAATGGCATCATCAGTGGAGCGGTTGTTGCGGTAAGCAAACTGCAATGGGTCAAGAGAGAGAGGCAGCACAGAGCAGATGTAATCTCTGATTAGTCTCTCAAAGCATTTGCTGATGATGGGGGTCAGAGCAACAGGACGCCAGTCATTTAAGCAAGTTATTTTTGGTTGCTTTGGAACAGGCACAATGGTGGATGTTTTAAAGCATGTGGGGAACTACAGACAAAGAGAGGGAAAGGTTGAAAATGTCTTTAAAAACACCAGCCAGCTGGTTCGCGCACGCTCTGATGACGAGGCCAGGAATGCCGTCTGGACCCGCGGCTTTGTGGATATTCACCCGTCGGAAGGATCAGGTTACATCCACTACAGAGACGGAGAGTGAACTAACCTCTGTAGCTTCGGCCGCGAGAGCTCTCTCCGCGAGGGCAGTGTTATTTCCCTCAAAACGAGCATAAAAAGTATTTAGCTTATCCGGGAGAGAGGCAGCGGTGTTCATGGTGGAGTTTTTATTCCCTTTAAAGTCCGTGATGATGTTAATTCCCTGCCACATGCTTCTAGAGTTGGTGGTGTTAAACTGTCCTTCAATCTTGCTCCTGTACTGGCGTTCTGCTGTTTTTCGGAGGGCACAACTGGCTTGTTTATGCTCCTCCACGTTCCCGGAATTAAAAGCAGAGGTCTGCACATTAAGTGCCGCGCGAACATCGTTATTTATCCATGGTTTCTGGTTTGGATAGATCCGTATTGTTCTGGTCGGAACCACGTCCTCCACGCACTTTTTGATGAAACACATTACGCTATCAGCATAAAGCTCGATGTCGTCATCAGAGGCGGACCGGAACATCTCCCAGTCTGTGTGATCAAAACAGTCCTGTAGCATAGAGTCTGATTGGTCCGTCCAGCACTGGATCGTTCTGAGAGTGGGTGCTTCCTGTTTCAGTTTCTGCCTGTAAGTGGGCAGAAGCAGAATGGAAGAGTGATCTGATTTGCCAAATGGTGGGCGGGGGAGGCATTTGTAGCCATCCCGGAAGGGAGAGTAGCAGTGGTCCAAAACCCGGTCCCCTCATGTGTTGAAACTAATGTGCTGGTGGTATTTTGGTGCGACTGATTTTAAACTGGCTTTATTAAGGTCCCCGTCACAATGAACGTGGCCTCAGAGTGCACGGTTTCCTGCTCACTTATAATCCCATACAGTTCCTTGAGTGCCCGGTCTGTGTCGGCTTGTGGGGGAATGTACACAGCTGTGATAATGACTGCTGTGAATACCCACGGTAGCCAGAATGGTCGACACAGAAGCATGAGAAATTACAGATCAGGAGAGCAGAGAGACTTGATAGAATGTACGTTCCTCTGATCACACCAGGATTTGTTAATCATAAAACATACACCACCACCTCTGCTTTTACCTGAGAGGTCTTTCGCTCTGTCCGCTCGGTGCACGGAGAACCCTGCGGGTTCAATGGCTGAGTCTGGAATCTCCGCAGACATCCAAGTTTCTGTAAGGCAGATAATGCAGCAGTCCCTCGTCTCTCGTTGGAAAGAGATCCGCGCTTTCAGCTCGGATTTTTTTTTGTTATCCAGAGGCTGAACATTTGCCAGTAGAATAGTGGGTAGCGGGGGTTGATTTGCGCTGCGTCTTACTCTGATGAGAACGCCGGCTCTGTTTCCCCTTTTCCTTTTGCGTTTCCACGTCCGGACTGCCCAGACAAAGGGCTCCGCTTGCGTGTTTGTAAACAGCGGGTCGGCATTGAGGAATTTGAAGTCCGGTTTATGGTGTGAAATTGCTGAACCAATGTCCAAAAGTGTTTGTCTGTCGTAGACAATAAGGCAGACAACATCCAAGACAAAAAACATAAGAATTGTGAACAAAACAAACAAAACACTACTATGTTGTGTCGGAGCTCGCAACGCAGCAGCCATACTCGACGCCATCTTGCTCTCTTTTGCACAAGCCACATATCAGATCTTAACAAATACAGTAAGCAGGGTAAAGGGAACACAGGGAAAATGCACAACAATTCTCAAAGTGACCAACTCTCAACAACACAAATACTCTCAACATCACTTGCTAGCAACACTACCAACATTAGCAACACGTTGCACTCTCTCTTGCTCTCAAACTCTCTCTACCCCCTGGGGCATTTCTGATCCGGTATTTCAAATGACGTGCGAACAAGCAGGTCCAAATCTTGCGCACACCGTGGATCACACCCAATTAGAGCAGAGCAACCTGCGAGTGTGAGAAAAAGAGAGAGAACAAGCAAGAGAAAGAGGGGGATACACACACATAGCAATATGTCTGCTGACGTAACACCCCCACCCTTAAAAATCAAACTCTGTTTTGATTGAAAAAAAACAAACAAACAAAAACTATCAATCCAAACAGACTAATCAACATGAGTATGAGAAAGTGCATCTGCTAAAAATTTTCTGTACCCTTACTGTGGCTCATGTCGTGGTTAAACCCTTGGACCACCTCATCAGTCTTTAGTTAGAGTTCGACATATGCATGAGGAAGACAAGAAGATTATGGTTATTGTAGACCACAACAGTTAAGGAACTGCAACCCACATAGACTTCAAAGAGCTGAAGTGTGATGAGTAATGCTAGAACCTCTTTTTCAATGGTGCTGTAATTCTGTTGGGCTTTAGAAAACTTTTAAGAGAAATATCACACTGGCTGGTCGATTCCAGATTCAGTTTCCTGCAATAATACTGCTCCTGCTCCTAATGCACTCGCATCTACCTCAAGTTTAAATGGCCGGGTGAAATTAGGAGCAGTGAGAACTGGTGTGCTACAAAGGAGATCCATGGCAGCATTGAAAGCTATGTCACACTTAGAACTTCAAAACTTTGGACACACTCAACAAATCGGTCAGGGGAGCCACAATAGAGGAAAAGTGCTTACAAAACCCTCTGTAATATCCAACCATCCCTAAAAAATGACGCAATTCATGTTTGGACTTGGGTGCGGACAATCCAAAGTTGCAGTGACCTTGGTATCAACTAGGTGCACCTGGCCTTTCCCTACCTGTTTGCCAAGGTACGTGACCATTGCTTTGCCAAACTCACACTTCGCTAGGTTCACAGTCATGGATGCTTTTGTCTTAATATGATCACCCCATGAAGTAGAATAAATCACCACATCGTCCAGATAAACTTCGCAACTTGGCAAGCTGGACAACATCCTCTGCATCAACCGCTGAAACGTGGCTGGGGCGTTTCGCATTCCGAAGGCCATCACAAAGTATTTAAGGAAGTTGTCCGGGGTGACAAATGCAGAGGTTTCAGAGGCATGGGTTGTTAAAGGCACCTGCCAAAAACCCTTCAATAGATCTAGCTTAGTCACAAAGGAGGCAGCACCAACTTGATCTATGCAATCTTCCATCCTGGGCATCCGTCTGAATAGTTTTTGGAAGCCCAAATGTAGAGAACAATTTGATCAGCTCCTTTACCACATTTTTAGCCTTTATATTGTGCAACGGAATGGCTTCGGGATACCGCGTAGTGGCACACATAATGGTGAGTATGAAATGATGACCTGATTTAGTACCTCTGTAATGGACCAACACAGTCAATGATGATACGCTCAAACAGTTCTTCTATTACAGGGATCGGATGTAAGGGAGCGGGGGGTATTGCCTGATTTGGCTTGCCCACCAATAGGCAGATATGGCATGATTGGCAATAGGAGGCTACATATGACTTTAGACCAGGCCAGAAAAAGTACCTTAGATTAGAACACGCTCATAGGTTTCCCAAATTCCCAAATGACCAGAGAGAACACGGTCATGCACCAGACTCAATATTTGGGAACGATAACTTGTGGGAACAACAATTTGAAAAACACTATCATTATCTTCCCATTTCCGCATTAAGATATCATTATCCCAAAAATAAGTTACCTTGTCATCACAGACTTTTGCCTTGTCTGTAGTAGCATCAATACACCCAGGTAACGAAGGGTCAGCCTTTTGCGCAGCAGCCAATTGTTTGTGCCCAATCTGTAAAGGAATTTCACACAAGTCTAACACGGATCCAAAAGTTTCTAAGTGTAAAACTGATGCAAAAAAAATATCGACATCTATCATTAACAGACCAAAGAAAAGAATCGGACAAATCAACCACTTCATCAAATTTACGAACTTGCGCTTGTGTCACAACACAAGCGGAGATACATCAGGGAGTTGGACAGACACATCAGTTTCACTATCTGTATGTAAATCTCATAAAACTGACACTTGTATAGGCTTACTGTCACTACTACATGCTACCAGACCTCGTAAAATAAATGGTTCAAAGCCAGTTGTGTTAGGTGAAATAAAATCTGATAAGGGATTTACAAAACCTACATTCTTCAGCTTAACTGACACATTTTTCTTTTTTCAGGTTTCGCAGTCAACAATGAGATGACCTGCATCAAGGCAGTGGAAACATATCCTACCTCCTCCTGAGAGATTTTGAGCAGCCCTACGACCCCCTTAAGCTCCTCCTCGCCCGGACTTAATAGTAGCAGTCAAGGACCCCTTCACCTGCCCTTCAGCACCATGGTCAGCGACCTTATCATATCTCACCTTCGGGGAGAAAACTGTTCTGTGAGTCAGCACAAACTCATAAGCTAATACAGCGGCTGCTGAGAGAGACATCACTTTCTGTTCATTCAAGTGTACAATTACATTTTTAGGCACACAGCTCTTGAAATATGAATCCACTTCAGCTTCTCTGAAGGGTGGCACCAGATTAAAATGTTTGCCCACATCAAACACCGGTGTAACACTCACCTCCTGTAAAGAAGCTCGACTGGAAGTGATCGGCGGTACCACCGAGGGAAGCGGAACAAAAAAAGGAGAGGCAGGAGAGCTCTCAGGCAAATCCGTAGCCAGGGAAGGCCAGCTGTGGAAATCGTGTCACATAGTCTCCTTCTCCAACTCCAACTTTCGCAACCGGAGCCGTTTAGTCTCATGCTCCTCCCATTTCACTTCCAGTTCTAACTCCTTAAATCTTAAAGCTAACTCCGGTTCAGTGTGAGACATAAAGTGTGGGCTACTCTGCGGCACAGGGAGTGGATTTGGGGGTACCGGAGATGGTATTGCAGGGGTGGGCTTCTCGTCAGCCTCCGCTGCCGCAGTAGCTCCTTCCTCCACATCACCCACTATGGATTCCTCGGGCAAAATTTGTTGCAAAACTAACTCCTGATGCAACACTCTTTTAACCTCCTTTTTTGAGGCTTGACGAGGAACATCTGTTTTAAAGAAACAGATCATCCTTCCTATAATGATTCAACTGCTCCGTGCTTGGAGTTAGCATGAAGAAAATGAAATCAAATTCCATAATCCCACTACTAACTAACCCCTCCCACACCAAAAAAGAAAGCAGCCAAACAAAGAAAAATATGAAAGGACTTACCCCACATGTAACCACAACAAGGGTTCCCTATGTGTCACTCACTCGACGTTGTGTCGATGTAGTGACACTAGGGGTCACTCTTGGGAGCCCGAGACACCTCTGGTCTTTGATAAAAGGCCAATGAAAATTGGCGAGTGGTATTTTCATGCCACTCCCCCGGACATACGGGTATAAAAGGAGCTGGTAGGCAACCACTCATTCAGATTTTCTCTTCAGAGCCGAACGGTCATGCTCACTGAGCTGAATACTACTGTTCATTCACCTCTGCTGGATCTGACGGCGCATTTCAGCGGCTTCTACCCCTCTGCACTGGTGCACTGCAGAGAATGCCCCTGGGCGCTTTGGCAGAAATAAAAGAGTATATTTCTCTAAAAGAGTATATTTCTCTAAAAGAGCGGCACACACGGAACGTCTTTTTAAAGACGCGTCTTTTTAAAGATGCTTTTCCGATTGTGTGTTATTCCTGGTTGCGCTTGTTATCTCTCGCCTTCTGACGGTCACGATCACTGTCTTTCGTGTCTGGGCACTGCTCACGTGGAGACAGCGTTCGTGGATGGTCATGTTCTCATTGCGAGAATATGTCCATGGCAACGTTGCGGTTGTGGCTCGCCTTCGTAAGAAAGCAAGCCACCCCAGAGGCTCCCGCCTCGGTCCTTTTACCCACGGGTATGAGGCCAGCGCGGCTAGAACTGGGGGCGATTTGGGGACCCCAATGGGACCGCCTCTGCCGGATATCCCCCCGGGTGCCCAAAGCCCCCGTCCAAGGCCTGTAGGTTTACGTCGTCACTGATGGCCAAGGCCTACGGTGCCGCTGGACAAGCCGCCTCCGCCCTGCATGCCAGTGCCTTAGTCCGCCAAGGAGCTAAAGGAACTGCACAAGGTTAGTTCCGCCCCGGGATTGATGCAGGAACTGCACTCGGCGACCGACCTCGCTCTCTGAGCGACGGAGGTCACAGCGCGGTCTCTCGGGCGGACGATGGCCACACTAGTGGTCCAGGAGCGCCACCTTTGGCTCAACCTGGTCAAGATGGGTGAGGCCGACAAGACACAATTCCTTGCTGCCCCCATTTCCCAGGCGGGCCTATTCGGCGACACCGTCGAGAACTTTGCCCAGCAGTTTTCGATGGTAGAGCAGTAGATGGATGCTAGCCGGCAGATCCTGCACCCCGTCTACTCATCGCCAAGGGCGTCCCCCTGCAGTGACTGCACCGGCTCTGCCGCAGCCCGCCCCTTCGGCCCGGCCCCGGCGTGGAGCCCACCGCAGGAAGCAGACGCCACCCGTCTCGCGGCCGCCCAGAACCCATGAAAGGCTTCAAAGCGCCCTTGAGACGGGCGACCCAGGGACAACGAAACCCGCTGCTCTGGAGCTGATAAGCAGATCTCCATCTTTTTGTTACCTTTTGCATTTAATTGTGCTGCATGCCCAAATGGCTGCAGTACTCAAGAGCTCAGCAAGAGTGGTTTCCTTGTTCCCTGGGTCACGTATCCGGTGTGCATGGCCGTCATCACGACCACCGTCCACCACTCTATTTGGCAGGTTTGGCGCTCTAGCGGCGGTCTCCTGCCCCTGAGCGCCCAGCTGTGGCACAAATCCGCCCCCGATGTGACAGCCTCCATGGGTCACGAGGACAGGCCTCTTCCTCCCCGTCCCAGGCTGTTCCGGGGGTGGTCACAAGGAACCAGGTAAGTGCTTCAATGTCCTTAGACTCAACACAGCCACAACGTGGTGTGGCACCTCGAGCTCCGTCACGCCGCGAGGCCCCACCTGCCAGTACGGCAGATGATGTTGTCCCTTTGGTCCCCCTTGTGCGGAACTTGGATTCATGGCTTGCGCTTTCCAATCCGTTGTGAGGGCTGGTCCGGACCATCCGACTCGGCTGCACGATTCACTTCGCCGGGCGTCCGCCCAGGTTCAGTGGTGTCCACTTCACCTTGGTGAAACACAAAAATGCTGCTACTTTGCACGGAGATCGCTACCCTCCTACGGAAGGGCGCGATAGAACCTGTCCCTCCAGCCGAGATGAAGAAGGGGTTTTTTCAGCCCCTACTTCATAGTACTGAAAAAAGGTGGTGGGTTGCGGCCAATCTTGGGCCTGTGAGTTCTGAACTAGGCTTTACACAGACTCCCATTCAAGATGCTGACACGAAAACGCATTCTGGCGGGCGTCCGGCATCAAGATTGGTTCACGGCGGTAGACCTGAAGGATGCGTACTTCACGTCTCGATCCTTCGTCGACACAAACCCTTCCTGCGGTTTGCATCCGAGAGTCAGGTGTATCAGTACAAAGTCCTCCCTTTCGGCTTGTCCCTGTCTCCTCGCGTCTTTACGAAGGTCGCAGAGGCTGCCCTTGCCCCGTTAAGGGAGGTGGGCATTCGCGTTCTCAACTATCTCGATGACTGGCTAATCCTAGCTCATTCTCGAGACATGTTGTGCGCACACAGGGACCTGGTGCTCTCACACCTCAGCCGACTAGGGCTTCGGGTCAACTAGGAAAAGAGCAAGCTCCTCCCAGTTCAGAGCATCTCTTTTCTCAGTTTGGAGTTGGACTCAGTCTCCTTGACGGCGCACCTTACGAACGAGCGCACCCACTCGGTGCTGGCTTGTTTGAAGGCATTCAAACAGAAAACAGCGGTTCCACTGAAACTTTTTCAGAGGCTCCTGGGGCATATGGCATCCTCGGCGGTGGCCACCCCGCTCGGGTTGATGCATATGAGGCCGCTTCAGCACTGGCTCCAGACTCGAGTCCCGAGATGGGCATGGCGCCACGGGACACGTCGCGTTGTCATCACGCCGGTCTGTCGCCATCTTTTCAGCCCTTGGACCGACCTCTCGTTTCTACGGGCAGGTGTTCCTCTAGAACTGGTCTCCAGGCGCATCGTGGTCAAGACAGACGCCTCCAAAACGGGCTGGGGCGCTGTTTGCAATGGGCACACAGCCGCCAGCCTCTGGACGGGTCCGCGACTGCATTGGCACATCAACTGCCTTGAGTTGTTGGTAATTCTGCTCACCCTGCGGAGGTTTCGGCCATTGATCCAGGGCAAGCACGTGTTAGTTCAGACAGACAACATGACAACGGTAGCATATGTCAACCGCCAAGGTGGTTTGCGCTCTCGTTGTATGTCACAACTCGCCTGCCGTCTCCTCCTCTGGAGTCAGCAGCACTTCAAGTCGCTGCAAGCCACTCACATCCCGGGCAACCTCAACACTACAGCGGACACGCTGTCACAACAGGTTACCCTCAGGGGAGAGTGGAGACTCCACCCTCAGGTGGTCCAGCTGATTTGGAGTCGATTCGACAGGCACAGGTGCACCTGTTCACCTCCCAAGAATCCTCCCCACTGCTCTGGTACGCCCTGACTGAGGCCCCCCTCGGCATAGACACACTGGCACACAGCTGGCCCCCTGGCATGTGCAAATATGCATTTCCCCCAGTGAGCCTGCTTGCACAGACCCTGTGCAAGGTCAGGGAGGATGAGGAGCAGGTCATCCTGGTAGCACCCTACTGGCCCACCCAGATGTGGTGCTCGGACCTCATGCTCCTCGCGACAGCTCCCCCCGGCGAATTCTCTACGAGGCGCCGTATGCCTTTAAGTGGTGTCTGTTCGCTAAGTGGTGTTCTTCCCGTCGGGAAGACCCCCAGAGATGCGCAGTCAGATCAGTGCTTTCCTTCCTGCAGGAGAGGTTGGAAGGGAGGCTGTCCCCTTCCACCTTGAAGGTGTACATTGCCGCCATAGCAGCACACCACGACGCAGTCGACGGTAAGTCCTTAGGGAAGCACGACCTGATCATCAGGTTCCTAAGAGGCGCCAGGAGGCTGAATCCCTCCAGACTGTGCCTCGTTCACTCATCGGACCTCTGTAGTTCTTCAGGGTCTACAGAGAGCCCCCTTTGAGCCTTTGCAGTCAGCCGAGCTTAAGACACTCTCCTTGAAGACTGCTCTCCTGACTGTGCTCACTTCCATCAAGAGGGTAGGTGACCTGCAAGCGTTCTCTGTCAGTGAAACGTGCCTGGAGTTCGGTCCAGGTTACTCTCACGTGATCCTGAGACCTGACCGGGCTATGTGCCCAAGGTTCCCACCACCCCTTTAGGGACCACGTGGTGAACCTGCAAGAGCTGCCCTAGGAGGAGGCAAACCCAGCCCTGTCGTCGCTGTGTCCGGTGCGCGCTTTATGCATCTATTTGGATCGCACGCAGCGCTTTAGAATTTCTGAGCAGCTCTTTGTCTGCTTTTGTGCACAGTGGAAAGGAAGCGCTGTCTCCAAGCAGAGGATCGCCCACTGGCTCATTGACGCCATAACTATGGCATATGTCGCCTAGGACATGCCGCCCCCGGTAGGGCTACCAGCCCATTCTACCAGGGGTGCAGTAGCTCCCTGGGCCCTGGCCAGGGGTGCCTCTTTAACAGAATTTGCAGAGCAGTAGGCTGGGCAACACCCAACACCTGTGCAAGGTTCTACAACCTCCGGGTGGAACCGGTTTCATCCCAGGTAGTGGCACGCAACACAAGCGAATAAGCCCGGGATAGCTGGCCGGGTGTATCGCTTGCACATAGTGCCTTCCACCTCCTTTGGAGCTGAAGACGTGCGTCATTAATTCCCAGTAGTGTTCACAAACTTTGTTCCCTGGTTGACTTCCTCCGAGCCCTGTGGCAGTCGAGTTTTCGGAGAGACTCGCTGCCGGCCCAGTACACGCGCTAACTAAGAGCGCTGTTCTGGGGTAGATGCTCTGTATGTGGCGGTTCCCTGTAAGGCTAACCCCATGCGATCTATATCTTCCGCTGGTTCGTTTCCCTGCTGGCAAACTGCGTCTTCCTTGGGCAAAGCCCCTCTGCCCCAGTCTCCATGTTTGTAGTAACTCCTCCCCCATTGGGCAGGATCTACCTTGAAGGCTCTCCACATGGTTGGAAAGACCGTGTGACGTATTCTCCCACTTTAATATCCCCCCCCCCTTTGGGCGAGGTGTGTTCTCCGCGGTGTCTTCCCCTTGGGAGCGACACCCCCCCCCCCGACTAGACCTGGCGGCCCAGTCGGATAATCCCCCTTCTTTTTTAGGGAGTGGAAAAAGGGAAGGGGAAAAGAGGCCACGACTGGATTAAGCCTGTCTCTATCTTTGGGTAGTCGACTTGTCCCCAAAAAGGGCCGTTCGACACTCATAACTATGTTGGGGGAGGTTACGTGTTGACCTGGTGTGCTGGCTATGAGGCACACAGCAGTCTGCCCACCTCACACCACCAGTTCACGTAACACAGTTCAGCCAGTTGTGGCGTTACGTATAGGGACCCCTAGTGTCACTACAACGACACAACATCGAGTGAGTGACAGAGAGGGAACGTCATGGTTACTGGTGTAACCTCCGTTCCCTGATGGAGGGAACAAGACGTTGTGTCCCTCCTGCCACAACACTGAACTACCCGCTGAAATGGCTGGACCTTATATCGGCTCCTCAGCATAAAACCTGAATGAGTGGTTGCATACCAGCTCCTTTTATACCCATATGTCCAGGGGAGTGACATGCAAATACCACTCGCTAATTTTCATTGGCCTTTTATCAAAGACCAGAGGTGTCTCGGGCTCCCAAGAGTGACCCCTAGTGTCACTACATCGACACAACGTCTCGTTCCCTCCATCAGGGAATGGAGGTTACACCAGTAACCATGACGTTCTTCAAAGGTGAGTAATTTTCTGCTTTGTCCACCTGCCAAATTTATGTCAATCCTGTTTTTGACAAGCCCACATTTTATTCTACCATGACCATTTGACGAGCCCCCAATTATGTTACGACCCCAGTCTAGGGTTGAAGTGTAACATAAATAAATAAAAAAAATTCTGAACACAGTTTGTCTGTTTCTTCTTTCCGTTTTCTTTTATTTTTATTTTTTTTATTTTTTTTAAGAGAAAACACCACAAACACCACAGGAAGTAAAATGGCTTCAGGATTGGGCCAGGCCAAAACAATGAACAAAAACACAAATTGTCTATACCCAAAAGAAAATAACTAAATTGCCTCTCAAAAGAAAAACTTGAACAAAAATACAGAGGGCTTACCTTCCTTCCTAACTAATCCAATAAACAGGAGAAAAGGTATGTACCAGAGAAAATAAATGGCACCCAACCCCTTCGGCTTCCATGGTAAAGAAACTGATGTAAATGTACTATTTACAATATTTACAATATTGGCATCCACAAGCCACATATCAGATCTCAACAAATATTGAGATCACTAGCACTCACAGAAGGTTTAAGCAGGGTAAAGGGGACACAGGGGAAATGCGCAACAATTCCCAAAGTGACCAACTCTCAACAACACAAATACTCTCAACATCACTTGCTAGCAACACTACCAACATTAGCAACACTTTGCACTCTCTCTCGCTCTCGAACTCTCTCAACCCCACTGGGGCATTTCTGATCCGGTATTTCAAACGACACGTGAACAAGCAGGTCCAATCCTTGCGCACACCATGGATCACATCCAATTAGACTTCTCAGCGAATGCTAATTACTACTGTGTTGACTCATTTGTATGTATTTTCCCAAATCAGTCGGCAGATAGAGACTCAGAAAGAAATCTCAATATAGACTATTATTTCTTTAGATAGGGATCATTTTAGATAAAATTAAATTAAATTGAAAGGACAAATTGAAAATGTAGTTAACAAAATTAAAATTTGAAACAATAATAACTCTGGTTGTAACAGGGGCAGACTGGCCATCGGGAGAACCAGTACTTTTCCGGTGGGCCGGCTGCGAAACGGGGCCGAATGTGCTGCGATAAGCTGAAATGGGCCTCCGCAAAATGCAGAACGGGCCACAAAATGGCGCCGCGATATGCCGAAGGGGGCAGCGATATGCAGAAAAAGACAGCAACTGATTAACGTAGCTTTCACTTTCTTTAGTCTATGTTTGAGTGGAGGGGAAAAAGAAAAAAATAATTGAAATGTCAACAGAACGCAATAAGAATCGTGTTGAAGGACAGTTTTGTCTTCATACATCTAAAGCATATGCTTTCATTCTGAAACTACTTTGATGTTTGTTCAGCAGGATACTAATCATAAAATGTGAATATGAAGTGCAGCAGAGGGGTTTTTGTTACATTTATTTTGACAAAAAAAATTCTTAGTTGTGAAGGTTAAAATATGCTTAATTTTATGTTGAGTTTATGGTTACAATTTAATTCAGATTCATTCAGACTTTGACTCGACTTGGACTCGGCCTGTTATGGACTCGTTCTTGAGTCCGACTCGGCCCCTTCTGGACTCGGACACGACTCGGACTCGACTGTTTAAAGACTCGGACTTGACTAAGGTGGACTCGAACCCAACACTAAAAGATAGGAATATTCTGTTAATATGTTTCCACTATAGTTTATGTGCATGTCATCTTACCGAATACAAATTTAATCCACCTCAAGCTAGCATTTGCATTTTGTATGCACATTTTGGAAACTTTATGCGCATCTTAGTGTTTCCATCCAGTATGTTTTATGCAGTATCCTAAAATTCACATAAAAGTATGTGGATGGAAACCCAGCTATTGTTTACTGAAACACAAGCTGGGGTTGAGTGACAAAAAATTTATGAAGCAGCACAAGAAAACGGATATTAGAGCACAAAGCATTTGTTTGTTATATATCATCACAATGAATCAGCAAGCAAATCTGAAACCATTCTGGACGTGTTACACATCTAACAGGCACATCAAGACAGATTTATGGTTTTAACCTCAAACTAGATTTTTTGGTCCTCTTATTATTGACAGAGATAGGGTGAGAGTATAAATACAATAAGCCATGAGGAGAGGAGTAGGAAGTGACAAACCGATCTCACAAGAATTTGTCACAATAGTACGAGGTAGCGAATTCATACCAATACGTACGAGTTAATTCTTATGAAATCGTATGAGTTATACACCAATCACTTAGAGACCCTCCCCCATTTTCTTGTAGTTCCCGATGTGGTGTTTGTTCCATGTTAATCTAAAACTGTGTTTTCGCAACTTTAAACCCTAACCGAAACCCCCTAAACCTAACTATATAGTGTACCACCTTATCCTACCCATAGGGTAAACATAATGTAAATGTTAAAAGCCCTTATGTGTAATACAGCAGAAAAAGACACTTCCGGGTTCCAAACAAGTGTTCATGAAAAGTATTGGTTGATGTATAAGTCGTATGTTTTCGTGCAAATGTTTTGTACAAATTGGTACCAATTCGCCACCTTGTAGAATTGTGACAAATTCTCATAAGACCATGTTGGGGGTGGGATCTGGAAATAATTTAAGATGGATTTGAACTCAGGTAAACCACACATGAGCCACTGAGCCACTCGTTGAAGCACACGCCCTTCCCACCGGGCCAGTCATCAGTCTCCACCTAGATTTTAGTGCAGAAAGCAAGACCTAGTTTTGGGAATGAGCAACAACGTTTTACCTTGCTTTTGGACAGACTGAAAATGTTTATGTAATTTATTATGAAACTTGTTGGTTAAATGATTCTATAGTATGTACAGAAAAAAAATGGGAGATTAGTAGTCTTGATTTGACTGTTTGAGTTAGGATAGAAAAATTAATTCAGTCATTTTAGCTAAATTACTCACATTACACACATTCCTGCTCTGGGAACTGACAGAACTAGAGTTAGACACAATTTCGTCCATGATTGAACATCCAATTTTTGAAAAAATGTTCATACTGCTACTATTTGGAGCTCTTAACTAATGACTCCTTCAGAGGCTTAAGGCATATTTATGAAGCCTGTGATGGCCATTCCCAAGATATTGGACAAAGACTACTGAAATATAAAACACAGTTAAAACTGTGACAAACTATAAAACAATTAAAATTGCAGTAACAGTGTATGAAGACTCCAAAATGAATCCCATAATCTGACATAAAATGATTTGAGGGGGTCCATAAATGCTTCTTGTTCTCTCTTAGTATAATGCTTCATATGTGTTTTCCTGAATATTAATTAAAAACTAACCTGCAAGGGCTGTCTACAGTGATTTTCCTGAGTGAGACCAGAGCATGTGAGCGGACCAATCAGAATTTCACTGGAGCGAGGAGCCAGATTAAAATGTGTATGCCTTCTACACTGACAAATAGCTGGTGTTGGCATCTGTATTAGGTCCAAGATTTTAAACAGAATTGATTATCAGAGATGAGGCAGTGTTTAAACTCTGTGTGATTCACGAGCTGATGGTGACAGGTGCCGATTCCAACAACAGGTGGCACCAAATGATATAGTCACACCATAGAATGAACCACACCACACCATAATTTGTCAATGCAAAAACATGTATTATATGCATTGAACATTCAAACAAAAGCAGTTTAAGAAAAATCACACAAAAGTGTGGAGCATTGTGCAACTAAACATTGTATAGAACTTGGGTATTGGATACAGGACTAGTGAAGAACCATATTTCTAGAGAGGAACACACTAATAAAAAATAGTATCACTTGTATTGTATTGTCTGATAAGTATTGTTTACGGCTGAATATTAACTACTGGTAAGTATTGATCACTCATATGTCAAGTAAGTATTGATTACTTATAACTACTGGTAAGTAAATCAGTCATATCGACAAGGTTGCTGAACAGTGAGGTTATTTCTGCTTTCATAAACATTCATTTAACACAGGGCATAAGTTAATTGTAGTAAATGAGTTAAACAACAACTGAATATCAAAAGTTAATATCTTTCTTGCTGTGTCAGCTGGAGTTTTGGTGGTAGTGATGTTGATGGATTTTCCTGGTTTTTTGCTGAAACAAGATATTCTTCTGTGTTACATTGCACTGGCAGTGGGTCAGGCTGGATTTCCACTTCATGGTTAAATTAGTTTTCTGGGGATGAAGGGGTTAAGTTCATAACCACTTGTAGATTTATTTTCTTTGTCCTCTATTTTAACTGTTAATTTCTCCATAGTTCTCTAAGCTTTTCTCTTTGTGAGAAGAGACTTCACTCTGAATGTTTTGATTTCCCCTTTGAGTTTCTTCTCTTTGTATCTGTTAACAGAGAACCAGGATTATACAGGCTATATTTTGTGTGTGTGTGTGTGTGTGTGTGTGTGTGTGTGTGTGTGTGTGTTTGTTTGTGTGTGTCCAGGTACTCCCTACATTGTGGGTACCAAATGTCCCCACAAGGATGGTAAAACTTGAAATTGTTGACATTGTAGGGACTATCAGTTGGTCCCCATGAGGAAAACAGCTTATAAATCATATTAAATGATGTTTTTTTGAAAATGTAAAAATGCAGAAAGTTTTCTGTGAGGGTTAGGTTTAGGGTTAGGGTTAGGGGATAGAATCTATAGTTCGTAAAGTATAAAAATCTTTATGCCTATGGAGAGACCAAACGTCCCCACAAGGATAGTAAAACCTGAGATAACCTAAATTGTGGGGCCAGTCAGTGGTCCCCATGAGGGAAATGGCTTATTAAAAACATACTAAATGATGTTTTTTTGAAAATGTAAGAATTCAAAAAGATTTCTGTGAGGGCTAGGTTTAGGGGTAGGGTTAGGGTTAGGGGACAGAAATTATCGTTAGATCTGTATAAAATCCACAGAAAATATATGGAGAGTCCCCACAATGATCTAAAAACAAGTTTGTGTGTGTGTGTGTGTGTGTGTGTGTGTGTACAGGTTTTACTATCCTTGTGGGGACATTAGTAAAACCTGAGATCACCTATGTTGTGAGGACCAGCCAGCGGTCCTCACAAGGGAAATGGCATATTAGATTATGTTTTTTTGAAAATGTAAAAATGCAAAAAGGTTTCTGTGAGGGTTAGGTTTAGGGGTAGGGTTAGGGGATAGAATCTATAGTTTGTACAGTATAAAAATCATTATGTCTATGGAGGGTCCTCATAAGGATAGCTAAACCAACATGTATGTATGTGTGTGCGTCTTTCAGAGCTGCGAGATTCTCGCATATCCAGTGCTTTTCTTCGATGGCCCTGATGCATTTGCACATGTTGCACCACCGGCATATTTGACCCAGGTCTACATACTACTCAACCAATATGTTTAACGTTTCTATTTACTTTGTTTGTCTTTTTCTCAGGACTTCCTCTCTCCTTGCAGGATCTGCGTTTAATCTCTCCCTGTATCTCTGTGTTCTTTCTATACTTGTCATCTTTCTACTGTTTCTATCTGTCTGCCTCAAGCTGAGAAAACAAAAGGGAAGCACATGTGTGAGTAAGTATGACAAATGGAGTAGGTAAGCACTGGTGGACTCAGGGTGCCCTCTAGGGTGCCTCAACGTGCGAGAAAGCGTGATGCAGTGCCCTAATGGGCGCCCTTCCAATGGAAAAATTGTGATGCAGTGCACTCTAGAGTGCCCCTATGTGTGAGGAAATGTGGTAAAGTGTCCTCCAAGGTGCCCCTATATGCAAAAATTCATGAAGTCTCCTCTGGGTGCCCTTCCGGTGGAGAAATCGTGATGAAGTGCCCTCTGGGTGCCCTTCCAGTGGAGAAAATGTGATGCAGTACACTAATGGGTGCCCTTCCAGTGGAAAAATTGTGATGCAGTGCCCTCATGGGTGCCTCTATGTGTGAGGAAATGTGATTAAGTGTCCTAGTAGGTTCCCTTCCAATGGAGACCACTATTAGGTTTCATTCAGCTGTGCTGTCTTGCTGTTGTGCTGTTTTGAAGGAGGCCTGTACTGTTTCTGCACCCATCTGTGCTATTTTTAATTGTTGGTCTTTTGTAAACATTCATTGGTTGGACGTCGTTGATCATTTTGATGCATTTCAGGAGATGTGTGCCACATTTATGAGCGCCCCAGACACTCGAGGCAGATTTCATGGGTATCCGGAGGGGAGAGATAACGGCCACATCCAGTAGCGCAAACGCGGAAGGACATCTTTAAAAAAACGGCAAGCGTTTGCACGAGCTCTTTTAGAAGAAAATATACTCTTTCTAATATACTCTTTTAACAGGGAATGAGTGTTTCAGACAAAGGGCCAGAGACAGTGTGGAAAATTATTATATATGACTGAATTATGATTGTTCTGATGCAAAAAAAAACTTTACTAACATTATAAGTGGACCTCAGGGAAGATAATAAATTATAAAAAAAAAAAAGAGTATGTCATGACCCCTTTAAATATGTAATCCTATTACATGTATTCCAATACACCTCAACCCTGCCAATAAGTATCACTATGAGACAAATAAGACAACTGAGACAAATAAGCCAATCATAAACAAAGTTACAGAGTGCCCTTTCAAGAGAATATAATCATTTAAATGGGATGACAGAATTATATGGGATGGCAATATGGTATATGGCACAGTCGTTCTGGAGATACAGTCATAGATAGTAGGGCTACGTCCGAATCGTAAGGTAGCTGCCTTGTTGCCTTGCTGACCTATTAGTCAATGACTTAAAGGATTAGTTTACCCAAAAATGAAAATGTTGTCACCCCTATGTTGTGATAACCCTATATGACTTTCTTTTTTTAACACAAAGGGAGAAATTGTGGAAAAAAAATGTGCTCAGTGATGTCATAATATGGCAGGTTATGGTGAACACCTCTTCAAGTTTAAAAAGAATGCGAAAGTATAATTCTGGGTCCGTATTCACAAAGATTTTTATCTTATCACCAGGAGTTCTCCAAAGAGTTTCTAGCTGGAGTTTTTGCTTAAAACCTATTCACAAAACTGCTAAGAGCAAGTTTTAGTAAGAAAAAAGATAAGAGTAAGGTGGAGTTGACATCGTTGCTATGGATGATGTCACATTTTATTAGCGCGCTCTTTTAAATCGCCCTCAGTGATTGGTTGGCAGGGAACCGCTATTTGTCAGCTAAGACAGACAACGATAAATATATGGATGGATAGATAGACAGACAGACAGACAGACAGACAGACAGACAGATATTATTTTCAGTTGATGAACATTTCTTCATCCAGTGTTGATGTAATAAAACGAGAGTGCATCCTGTCAACAACATCAAAACAGCCCCGCAATTGCCATCATAATGCCCAGTGAACACCCCTTTTTTTCCTGCAGCAAGCGCACATCCACAGGAAACAAATACACTATGAATTGTCGGATGATGTGCGGTCTGGAGAGTTTGATAGATTATTCTGCTGACAGATGACAGAAATTTCCAATTCATCCACACTACCCAGTTTATTTTGACATGGCCAGGGAGCGCAGAGTTGTCAAAACCTTTATCTGGTACCTGCATCTACAGGTGCATCTCAATAAATTAGAATGTCGTGGAAAAGTTCATTTATTTCAGTAATTCAACTCAAATTGTGAAACTCGTGTATTAAATAAATTCAATGCACACAGACTGAAGTAGTTTAAGTCTTTGGTTCTTTTAACTGTGATGATTTTGGCTCACATTTAACAAAAACCCACCAATTCACTATCTCAAAAAATTAGAATATGGTGACATGCCAATCAGCTAATCAACTCAAAACACCTGCAAAGGTTTCCTGAGCCTTCAAAATGGTCTCTCAGTTTGGTTCACTAGGCTACACAATCATGGGGAAGACTGCTGATCTGACAGTTGTCCAGAAGAAAATCATTGACACCCTTCACAAGGAGGGTAAGCCACAAACATTCATTGCCAAAGAAGCTGGCTGTTCACAGAGTGCTGTATCCAAGCATGTTAACAGAAAGTTGAGTGGAAGGAAAAAGTGTGGAAGAAAAAGATGCACAACCAACCGAGAGAACCGCAGCCTTATGAGGATTGTCAAGCAAAATTGATTCAAGAATTTGGGTGAACTTCACAAGGAATGGACTGAGGCTGGGGTCAAGGCATCAAGAGCCACCACACAAAGACATGTCAAGGAATTTGGCTACAGTTGTCGTATTCCTCTTGTTAAGCCACTCCTGAACCACAGACAACGTCAGAGGCGTCTTACCTGGGCTAAGGAGAAGAAGAACTGGACTGTTGCCCAGTGTTCCAAAGTCCTCTTTTCAGATGAGAGCAAGTTTTGTATTTCATTTGGAAACCAAGGTCCTAGAGTCTGGAGGAAGGGTGGAGAAGCTCATAGCCCAAGTTGCTTGAAGTCCAGTGTTAAGTTTCCACAGTCTGTGATGATTTGGGGTGCAATGTCATCTGCTGGTGTAGGTCCATTGTGTTTTTTGAAAACCAAAGTCACTGCACCCATTTACCAAGAAATTTTGGAGCACTTCATGCTTCCTTCTGCTGACCAGCTTTTTAAAGATGCTGCTTTCATTTTCCAGCAGGATTTGGCACCTGCCCACACTGCCAAAAGCACCAAAAGGTGGTTAAATGACCATGGTGTTGGTGTGCTTGACTGGCCAGCAAACTCACCAGACCTGAACCCCATAGAGAATCTATGGGGTATTGCCAAGAGGAAAATGAGAAACAAGAGACCAAAAAATGCAGATGAGCTGAAGGCCACTGTCAAAGAAACCTGGGCTTCCATACCACCTCAGCAGTGCCACAAACTGATCACATCCATGCCACGCCAAATTGAGGCAGTAATTAAAGCAAAAGGAGCCCATACCAAGTATTGAGTACATATACAGTAAATAAACATACTTTCCAGAAGGCCAACAATTCACTAAAAATGTTTTTTTTATTGGTCTTATGATGTATTCTAATTTTTTGAGATAGTGAATTGGTGGGTTTTTGTTAAATGTGAGTCAAAATCATCACAATTAAAAGAACCAAAGACTTAAACTACTTCAGTCTGTGTGCACTGAATTTATTTAATACACGAGTTTCACAATTTGAGTTGAATTACTGAAATAAATGAACTTTTCCACGACATTCTAATTTATTGAGATGCACCTGTATACCCTATTCATTTGTATGGTCTAAATTCCCCTGCAGTACCCCTTGGTGTGAGTTATTTTTGCATGTGACACTGCACAGCTGGTAGAGGGGGCAGAGTGTAGATGTGTTTTTTTTTTTTTCATTTTGGATTTCTTGTCACACAAAAAAAAAACTATAAATATACTGTATATAAAATAGTAAACGTGAACAAATGGGTTATGTCTGCTGTACTGTATTTGTTTTATTTATTTCACTTATATATAGCTATAAAAAAAAATGAACAAATAATATCAGCAGTCTGGTTTGACGTCTCAGATATTGTGTGTGTGTGTGTGTCTGTCAGAAGAACTTCTAAGCTATTGTGGGTTTAGGAGCAACTTTTAGCGTTAAAATGCTTCATGAATTACTCTTAGATTAAAATTGTATTAGGAAATAAAATTGACATGAGTGACATGCCCCTAATTTTTAAGAGTTGCTCCTAAATTTCCATGTTAGGAGCTAATTTTTGCCTAAAAAAAACTTTTTAAAAAAATAGGGATGAGCATAGAAATGCATAAATTCTTCGACTACAGACCTTTTCAGACATGTTTAGTAAGTTATTTTCTCTGTTTTGTGTGCAGCTGTGTTGTTTTCCTTTGACACTATCACTGTGGAGGACTTGTTTTAGGTAAACAAATGCACTTGAATGCCCCAATGTCACGAGGGGGTTGCGTGAGTTGTTGCCCATCATGAATGTGCACAGGAGATCAATGGTCAGTGAACATTTTCACTAAATAATACATAAGATTTCGGTTTGTTTTTCACCAAAGATTATCATATGCTTTCACAGCAGTCATGAGTCTCATGGAATAATTTATTGGACTTCTGAATTATACTATTGAATTCTTTTGAAGCTTGAAGAGGTGGTCATCATAAACTGCCATTGTATTACATCATTGAGCACAATTTTTTTTTTCACAATTTCTCCTTTTGTGTTAAGAAGAAGAAAGAAAGTCATATAGGGTTGTAACAACACAGGGGTCAGTAAACAATGACTGAATTTTCATTTTTGGGTGAACTATCCTTCTGACAGTCAGCGTTTGTGTACGGAGGTACTTCAGGAAATTGATTTCAGACAGGCTTCTGAGGCAACACTACATAACATCGTTGCTACGAAACCTTACATTTATACACAAACTGGCTGTAAACTGCTGCTTCGGCCACCATTTTCTTTCTTCAGTTCAACTGCTGTGGAACCGCACGCACAGGATTGTGGGATTTCATGGGCATAGAATAATACATCTATGCTGCCTTAAAAAAATTGATCAGAGAAAAATCTAAGAAAGTACTTCTCTGCCATTTATTAAGTGCATTCTTAAGGTATGCAGGTAAGTAGAAGGAATACATTCCCAGACATACTTTATCTGGGAGAATGGGCATTTTCCCATGTCCCAAATATATGATATACTAACAACAACTGCAAAAATAATTGTGGTTTTGTTAAACAAGTACAATTTAAGCACATAGAACAACTTTCTCAGTATAGCCTATAGCATTTACAGACTCTAAAGAGTCACCCCAGTCGTGGTTCTCTGAATTCTTTTTTTAATTCAGTGTTTTGATACCAATGTCTCCTCAGCTCCTTGGCATTATACAGAACTGGACAGTAAAGTATCCAGTGGATGCGCACGTCAGAATCTCGCCGGAAATAGTAGGTCTGAGCATTTCTCGCCTTCTGTTCCTGTTTGGTTAATGTGCTCACCTGCCCCCTGTTAGTAATTAGCATGTGTATAATATTTATATCAGTATCCTTTTGTAAATTTATTTTGGAGTATTGAATATCATTGTTATCATGTGAACACTTGATATTTTGATGATTAATTTCAATTTTATTTAAAATTGATGAGCATAATTTATTATTTTGTAAATATGATTGGTGAGAATACAACGCAACAGTCTGGTTCCAGAAGTAAAAATCCCATTCGAGGTTGTTTATCGATGGTATATGCCTTTGTTGAAGCCATCAGTCCATGTTATTTCAGCTTCACTGTTAAAAAATTGCATTTAGTATTGGAATTCCTAGTGAACAACTACACTACCCATGATCCTGCAGAGAAAGATCCACCAATCAGAGAACTGCGGCCATCAAAGCCTAAAAAACATGTCCAGCAGAGACCACCCACTTTCATGACACACTGTGAATGACGCAATCAAATCGGTCTCCCTACACCCTCAAACTACATATATATATTTGGATATCACAATATTTTATATTTATATTTACATTTTTATCTTGTCTAATCTTGCTTAATCTTGAAATATATTGTTTCTATACTTATAATCAACAACCTAGCATCAAGTTTTATTTATTTCCATTGTTTTTTATTTGATTACATCATTCGCAATGCTTCATGGGATTGTAGTGCGTGCCCTCATGAAATACTAAGTACACAGGCTTGTATCTTTCTCTGTCTGATTTTCAAACACCTTTTTGCTTCAAATCAAAGTTTGTAACATTGTAATTCACCTCGGAGCTGGTTGGTTTGGTTCATGACTTAGAGCTCTTTTATGAAGGATTTTATGAAAAGCCTACAGGAAAAATGGGAAACCCAGACAGCTGAAAAAGTGGGCAGGCACCGTTGTGCTCTATTGGTGCTGTGGCACATGTGTAGAGTGCAAGAAAAGACAGTTGTTCTGTAACTCCATGCCTTATGCTCTGACAATAAATAAAATGCATTTATACGTGCCCAGCCTGCCTGCAGTACTCAAACCCTTCTGAAGACTACAGCATTTCATCTTAACTTTTCCCATCCTACATTTTGTCTAGTGTTAATGTTGTGACAAGTGTATGTGTGAGCTCTATGTGTGTATTTGGAGGTTAATAGCAATCTATTATCACATCTGAATAAAGCTTGTGTAATTTAGAGGTGCAGAAGTGTTTGTTAATTGACATTACAATATAACTCATAGAGGTCTGCAACTCCAAAGATATTTATGTCTAATCATGCTTTTTCACATTAAACACTTGTGAAGAGACTGCATCACAGGCCTTTTGCATCACAAACCACACTGTGCTCAAGAAAATGACAAGAACAATGACTCACCGCCAAAGAATTAAAAGGTAGTGCCTGTTATTTACAGGTTATTTCTGAACCACTAGTGGGACCAACCAAAAAGCGTGATTTTTCCCCACCAAACCACTTGAGCGCAAACCATGCCCCACAGTCATGACTATCATGTGTGTCACAGAGGTGACTCAGTCATGCAGTCACCAGTGATTAGTTCAGATAATGGAACTATAAAATACCTGGAGAGAGAGCATCCCCATTCACCTCTATGGCTGTGCTCAGCTAGCACAGGGTTCCCAGGCAGCTTGTGAAATGGAGGCTACCATCTTTTTTTGCTATTAGTCTCATATATAAAAATATATATAAAATGATTGCTTTAAACAGTACAACATGACAACAAAATCAAATTGGGAACAAAGAAAAAAAAAGAAATACAAAAAGGTATAAATCAGTGTACAAAATACATAAAGCTATAAATTATATAGTATACAATGCATATAAGATTCAAAAGGGGATATTCAAAGCTTTATAGAATTTTATACCCTTTTGGGCTTTTCTGTTTTTTACTCTTTTATACTGTTAATGTATTAAAGTATTGATTTCTATTTTTAAGTGTGAAATAGAGTTTCTGTAATGACCATTTACATTTATGAATAAAAATCCATAAATCAAGTTTATAATAACCCATGCTTTCAGTTTCACGAAAGAAAATATCCTGTGTTTTTAAATGTATCAATACCAGTATTCATCCTAATAAAATATATATAAAAATCACACCAGAACATTATATAGCTATAGTGTACAGTGCTTTCAAATTCAATGTTACAAAAAGCACATTTTAAATCCATCTTTCCTAACCTGTTTAACAGGGTAAATTCTATGAACAATCTCAAATGAGACCTCTCACAATATCGTCTTGTAATTTTAAAAGTTCCTACCTAATTAATATTTTGAAATTGTGAATGCCAAAAACTTGTAGCTGAGGGAACTTCAAAATTGACAGATTTTCCTAAGATGGCTGTTAATTTCCCCACACACACACACACTAAACCTTCCAGCTTACTGAAATCAACATTTGGTCTTGAAACAATGTTATATCTTAATTCATACATTCCATGCTTAATGTATTCATTGTTCCAAATTAAACTTCTGTGAGGGGAGAAGTTGTGCTTATACATAACCCACGGTAGCAATACCAGTTTATAGGAATTAGATAAGTAACAATTAAGTCAATGCCTCCAATTTTCCTAATTATATTTGGGATGTAAAACCATAGATTTCCTCTTGAACTATTAGAATTTTGAATCCATTTGACTTTGAGGATAATGTTGGATAATTCAAAACGGAGTACAGTTAACCCACCTTGATTAAATTGATTTTTTTTATTGGAGGCTTATTCCTCCAAATGAAAATCTCACTTTTATTTACCCGGTTAATTGGGGATTGAGGCCATCATCTTCGCTCATGGGTGCTCAGTACCAGGTATCACGTGACTGATCACTTGTCAATTGTAATAAATAGGGAAAACTAGAAATCAAGTTCATGCTTTTAAGAGCCATTCATGACATACTTCCATTTTGAAATACTGCAGCCTGCTGGTTTCCAGTTAAAGGGGTTTTACATGCGCCATAGTTGCCTAGTTCCCGAAACGCCATTTAGAGTGTTTGAAAGATGATTTTTGAAGTACGGATCTTTTTAGAGATAAAATATTCTGAACATTAGTGTACAGATTCAAAATTCAGTGCAAAAAGAGTTTGAGCTTTAATTCAGCCCAAGCCGATCAAAGCAATGGCTGGTATATAGGCCAATCCAAGCGGAAGCAGTTGTGCTAGTCTATAAGAGCATCCATTGCACGTTCATTACGGGAAAGGGGTGTGCAAGTACGCCATTAGCAAAATTGTTACCACATGTTGAACATTCCATTGCATAATACAAAACCATTTCAACATGGTCTCATTCAGAATCGGTCCTGTCAGACAAAGTGCCCCCCCACAGTCATGTAAACACTTGGTACTACTCACAAGAGCGCCTGCACAGTGCAAACTTAGTGTAATTGGTGTTCTGCTGCCATCTAGTGGCATTAACGTAAAATCAAGAGCAGGTTTTATTAAAACGGATTTTATTTAGAATCTCTTTTTCCATTTCCAAAAATACATTAAAACGAACTTTAAAAGTGCCTTCATGGCATAGTCAACATTACTTTATAAATAACTTAAAGCATGACATTTAAATTAAGTTAACTATTCATTGGCATGTGCCTGCATAGCTGCACAGCCATGCATAAATTCTGTTCCAAAATAAATTTAAGAGCGGTTCTTGCTGACCCAGTGGTATCGGTCCACCCTTGGACCAGAGAACGCATAGGAAGGCCTGTAGCTCTTGAAGCTCTTATGAGACTGGTATGGCCCACCAGAGGAGAGGTAGCCCTCAGCAGCATAAGGTTTCCGATTATTGTATGAAACCCAGCTCTGCATGGCGGGAGGTTGCCCAAATTCACTGGACTATAAAAAGGAAGTTCAGCAATTTAAAAAAAAAACCCACACACACCAGCATTAAAGAAAATGTAAGCCCAATTAACACTTCTGGGCCTTGTTACCTGGTAGATACTATTGGGGTTGGACACCGTGGGGATGCATTTTGGCTCTGGAACCAAAAGACTGCTGCTGCCATTGCTGCTACTCATGCTGCAACTCATGCTGGTACTTATGCTGGTGTTGCCTCCCTCCTCATCAGAGGAGGTGCCCGAGTGGTAGTCTGATGAAGCCCTTTCCACTGCATTGTTTATCCTACGAGAGAACTCCCCATCTCTTTTCTGACTCTCCATTTGGGTCACACAAAATGGGGTCGACTTCTCACCATACCTATTGAAAAGCAAAGTCCCCTCTTTAAGTGTGAAAATACTGAAGTGTTAAGTCAGCATATCTGAGAACCAAACACCTATGAATCTAGTTTCTAATAAGCACTTCCTAAGGACAGCTATACAAAGTCCAGCAAATTTAGCATTACCGGCATGCCACCTCTCCAGGATCAACCCAAATTGTCATTTCCTTTGGTAACCCAAGATCTTCATAAATAATATCACTCTGGCAGCAAGCACGCTCAATAATTGGGTCCCTCATTTGAGCCCTGTTCACCCTTAGGCACCTTAAAAAAAAAAAAAATTAAAAAAAAAAAAAACCCACACGTCTTAACTCACATAATCTTGATTTGAAGGACATTTGTGCAATTTAAGTTTGCATTAGGCTCCTTACCGATAAGCTTGCCCTTTGGATGGGTTTTCTGGGTACCAATGGCTTTTGTAATTTTCAAAGAGTACTGCAGTGAGTTCCACAGCAAATTTCTCTCTGCGAACACAATCCAGTTTACCATTTTTCTTTGCCAGCCTCGCAATGAAAAACACTGTTGCTGCAATCTCTTCTTTCATTTTTACAAATGAAAAAGTCAACAGAGGACAAGTTGTTGCTCAACTGTTCTGGTTAAAAAGCTTAAAAGTATTATAAAACTACAACCCTATTTAAGATGCAAGCAAACTCTCTCTTTGTCACCAAGCTGTTTTTTCAGTTTAAGTTATGCAAAGTCAAATTCTTATCAAGCCCCACAACTAAGAAATTCAAACTCTCAGAAGGTCACTCAGCTTTTTAATGTCTCAGGACATGCTAATCAGTAATTAGTTTGAGCAGGTGTTTCAAATTGTGGTAGGAACTAATGTAAAACTCACAAAATGAAGTGTTTAGTAATCACTAAAGTGCCCTCAAAAATGCATTACCCTAATTTTGAGTTATAGAATTTTTTTTACACAGAATTGAATGCCTTTTATTTAAAATCAGTCAGTTTTATTGAGCCAACATAATTTAGTTGAAATAGGTCAAATTAATGTACTAAAGCAGTTTTACCTCAGCTTCATTGGGTTTGTCAGACTCGATTTACTATGGTTTATATAATGAACTTTCTTATGTTGGTCCAACATATTTATATATTAATATATACATTTATTTATTAGTAGTATATATGCCATGTAGGCAAGGACCATGAACCTGTTGCACTGTCAATTTAACAGCAACTGCTTTTAAAGCTAAGCAGCAACCAAATTAAACTTATCACAAGTGAAAGTCCATCCTCAAACTGAGCACCATTCTTCACCAATGGTAACCTCCAAAACTCCAGCACTTTTTTTAAATGTTAATATAACAGAACATTTAACATTAACAAATCCCCTCCTATTCTCATCTTGCTCAAAAATGCATAAAATAAAATTTAATTTCAACAGTTGTTCTCCCTGTGCAGTCCCATGCAAAGCGTGCCAGGAAATGTAAATCCCCTGCACAGTTTCATTTATGTTACATTAACACTACAAAAATTATTCATGTAGTCCTAACTCAAAAGGATTAAGTAAACTTCCATTTTACAAACTGAAATGGATAGAATGCAATAAAATCAAGTTGTGACAAAATGTTTTAGAATTGTGTTGCTTTAGTTCATTTTCACCCATAAATGCATACCTCGGGTCTTTAGTGACCTGGGTCCACATTACACCCCCTGTAACTCATCCAATTTCTTTTTTTTTAAGTTGTGCCCACACTTCTTTAGTATTTCTTAATCTTTCTCTTATAAATAGTGTAACACAAAAAAATGTAAAAATTGCACACAAAAAAATGTTAGCACCAAAAGTATAGGGTCTTTAAAGACCCTAGATATCAAAGAGTGTAGTTTTTTTAGTATTATTATTAGGGGCCAAGCACCGAAGGTGCTGTGGCACCTATTGTATCCGTTAGTATTATTATTTTTGTTCTGTCTGGTCAATGGCAGCCCTATGAACTGTACATAGGAAAATTATGAAATTTGGCACACTAATAGATTTGGTCATGAATAGCCCCCATACCAAATTTCGGGTTTCTAGGACATACTCTATAGTGCCACCACCATGTAAAAAATTTACTTTTCTATTTTGCATATCTTGTGAACCATTTGTCCTAGAAATACAATTATTTTTGCATCTGATTACACTCCTCCTCATAATTCTAATTAACCCCATACATTAAAACTCCGCCCATTACAGTGGCCACCATATTGAATTCTTTTATCATTTTTTTGCCAATCTTCCTTGAAATGTTGTCTGATTTGCCCAAACAATGGCTCAAAATAATCTCCAGACCTTGCCGCACAGATTGATTAATACAGAATTTTGATTTTCACCTCAGTTGAAAAGTTAACACAAATTTAACAAGGTTGAAGTAAAAATGGATGTAAGGCTATATCTCGGCAACAGTTTGTTGTATCAAAATGAAACTTGGTATGCTTCATCAGGACCATGACCTGAGGGTACATGCAAAGTTTGGAGACAGCGCAACCTATGGGTCAAAAGATGTGAAAAAGTGCTAGTTTATTTTATATTAAAAAGTGCTATATGTCCCTTTGATTACCATTCACTTTGTGGTGCAGTGGATGGAGCATGGTCTTATGGAATAGAAAGACACAGGTTTGAATTCATCCTGATGTGATATCAAATGTTGTGTGTGTTTGCTCTGTGTGTTGGTTCAGTGGTTTCCATGTTGGTGGTTATCAAAGCAAATTAAGAGTTTTACCTTCGTTGAAAAGTTACATGAAAACTAAGTTGATTATGATGAGTTCTAGGCTTGGCTGAGTTGCTCTAAGCTTTGTGGAATTTCAGCAATCCAGTGGCTTGTTCTTTGAACTGTGGACCAGAAAGTTCTAGGTTTGAATCCATCCTGGAGCAACTTGGCTTGTTCTGTATATCATATGTGCAGTGGTTGCCATGCTGTTGCTTGGCCCTATAACTGCTGCTTGCAGCTATATTTATTAATAATGATTTTCCTCCCCAGTGGGAGTCTATGGCAGCCCATAGAACCGTACATAAGAAAATTTTTACATTTAGCACACTGATAGGGGTGGTCATGAATAGCCCTCATACCAAATTTGGGGTCTCTAGGACATACTCTATAGCATCACCACCATGTCAAGAATTTTGTTTTCTTTTGTGCGTATCTTTTGAACCGTTTGTCCTAGAGACAAAATTCTTGTCTGATTACTCTCCTCCTGATTATTCCAATTTACCCCTTACATTAAAACTATGCCCATTACAGTGACCACAATCTTGGATTATGTCATTCATCGTTTTTTCACTTCTGCTCCTTCAAACTTTGCCTGAATTGCAAAATAATCTCCAGACCGAGACGCACAGAATGAAGAATACAGAATTTGATATTTGACTTTGTTGAAAAGTTATGCAAATACATACTGTAGTTAACAAGGTGGCTGTGAAAAAGGATTTGAGGCTGTATCTCTGCAATGCTGTGTCCTATCGAAACGGAACTCGGTATGCCTCATGAGGACCATGGTCTGAGGGCACATGCAGAGTTTCACGTCAATGCCACCTATGGGTCAAGAATTGTGAAAAAAAAAAAAAACTTTTATTCTTGATCAGTTTGGAGATAGCGCCACCTAGTTAAAAAGATAACCCACACTTGTGTGTTGACTCTAACGTCAGGAAGTCTCTTTGCCATTCATTGGACATGTTAACTGAGTGGCTCAGTATGATGAAGCACTGATATATAAATCAAAAGGTTGTGAGTTTGATTCCCAGGTGGACTAGTGTTAGAGTTGCTGTCATATTGTACTGGAGATCTTTGTATTGTTTATTGAATAGTTGCAGGGCTTATCACAAATCATTTCTGTTTGAAGGTATACTTCTTGTTCTTCTTTTTCTTTGTCTTAGGGGGCTTTCACACTGGGGACGTTTGCTGCGGTCCGATTCTGAGTGCGATTGTTCCCGGTGCCCCCCGCAGCGTTGGTCTGGTTTCACACTCACTTGATTCTATTGAACCCCGGTCCATTTGCGTTCATCTTACGTCATCACAAACACACATGGTGAACACAACGTGACTCATCATACTTTTTATTTTATTTTATTTATTTTTTGTTATTTTGGTGCCACTATGCACATCAGAGTGAACGACAACTGCGTATATGTGCGCTTCATGGTGTAACTCATCAGATGTCCAGGGGAAGGCGGCTTGCTGCTGCTTGCAAATGCCGTTTTTTGAGGAGACAGCTGATTGCAAGGAATTCATTTGCATCTTTGTTTACACTGCACACTTACGCTCGTGTCCAATGTGAAGTTATCGCCACAGTCATCTCCTATTATACCCTGTATTTATAACCTATAATAGTATTTATAAGGTGTATAGATAGATAGATAGACAGACAGTTATAGTGTAGTATGTCACTGTGGTGTCATTACTTTTTTGGGACTTTCAGGAATGTGTGGATCCTTGTGTGTTGTCGAAACTAATGATGTCGTCATCGCCTAAAACGCATGCGCAGGTTACTTTACTTCCTGAACGAGTGCGCACCTGAGTCCGAGTTGCTTTCACATTCACACGAATCGCGTTACAGTTCCATTGCAACCGAACACAGACCACCTCCTACAGGTAGTCTCGGGTTCGGTACCGCGGTGCGCTTTCCGGTCCGTATGACAGCTTTCATATTACCAATTTTTCATGCTAACCGTGCTCTGTTTCGAACTAAACTGCCAGTATGAAAGCACCCTAATGTTGCTCTTCTGATATATTTGGGAGTGATATATTTTGATAGGACTGAGAAATTTGGAAACTGCATCACATGTAGTTCAAAAGAACATGGTCTGTTTAGCATGGTTATCATGCTACGATAGCTTAGCATGCTAATCGGTTAGCATGCTAACTGTTGGGTTTTCTGTTTTATAAGGCCATTTGATCACAAGCAACATTAGTTTAACATGCTAATCAGCTAGCATGCTAATTAGTTAAATTCTTTGACCATGTTCTTTCTGCTGTGTTTGATATCAACCATTTTGGCTCTCCACCATTTTGAATACTTTTTTAATTCAAAACCTGCTGACTCTAAACTTGGTTTGTTTCATCAACACATGTGGCAATGTGGTCCAGCAGTAAGGTGCACCATATGTGTGTGCTTTGGAGATTGAAAGGTTGCTGGTTTGAACCAGCTTGGGGCAGATGGAAAAACCTCAAGTAATTGAAAAATACATCATGACTGGTTTGTTCTTTCTTTCTGTTGTGTTTCATATTAGCCATATCAGCACACCACCATCTTAAATAATTTTTTTATTCAAAACCTGCTGACTCTCATCTTGGTATGTCTCTTTAGCACCTGTGAATCTTTTCTATTTCTCTAACTTTTTTGGTGACTTGTGAAGTAGTGTGGGGTTGCTTTGTATGTCATATTCATACAATGTGTTGTGCTTATTATGGTGTAATGCTTGCCATATCGGAGATTTTGAATTTTGTTTACTGAATGGTTGCCTGGTTTTACCACAAGCAAATTTTTATTTTCCCCTTTGTTGAAAAGTTACATGAATATAAAGTTGATCATGGTAACAGCTGTGCTCGGCTGTAATTCCACTAAGTTCAGAATGTCCCTTTGTTGACTGGTAACTCTGTTTACCAGTCTTTGGGTTGTGTTTAGTGTTGTGCAGTGGTTGCCATGCTGGTGCTTGGCCCCATAATGGCTGCTTGCAGTATATATACACTACCATTCAAAAGTTTGGGGTCACTTGCCTGAAAAGTTTCTCATAATCTTAAAACTTTTTGAACTGAAGGCGTATGCTTATGTTTGAAATTAGTTTTGTAGACAAATATATAATTGTGCCACCATATTAATATATTTAATTACAAAACTACAATTTTATAAAAAAATTAAAAAAAAGTTTTTGAAATTGATGACTTGGACCAAATAATAAAGAAAACCATCAATAAGTGCCCAACATAGATGGGAACTCCTTCAATACTGTTTAAAAAGCATCCCAGGGTGATACCTCAAGAAGTTGGTTGAGAAAATGTCAAGAGTACATGTCTGCAAATTCTAGGCAAAGGGTGACTACTTTGAAGATGCTAAAACATAACACAGTTTTGATTTATTTTGGATTTTGTTTAGTCACAACATAATTCCCATATTTCCATTTATGTTATTCCATAGTTTTGCTGACTTTACTATTATTCTAAAATGTGAAAAAAAAAAAAAACACAGAATGAGTAAGTGACCCTAAACTTTTGAACGGTAGTGTATATATTTTTGCACATCCATACATTTTTATGATTATTTCACATCTTTATATGTTTACTATCACAAGATATCTATTTCTTTGTTTGTTACAAGAGAAATTAGTACTATATTCATACAAATAAATACTATACCATGTTGATTTTCTGTGCAACAATGGTGAATGACTTTCTTTCTTCTGCTGAACACAAATGAAGATTTTTATTAGAATATCTCAGCTCTGTTGGTCTATACAATGCAAGTGAATGGTGGCCAGAACTTTGAAGCTCCAAAAAGCACATAAAGGCAGCATAAAAGTAATCAATACGACTCCAGTGGTTTAATCAAGATCTTCAGAAGCGATATGATAGGTGTGTGTGTGAGAAACAGATCAATATTTAAGACCTTTTTCACTATAAATTCTCCTTCCTGCCTGGTAGGTGGTGATATGCACAAAAAATGCGAATCAGCAAAAATAAAAGAAGAATGAAGTGAAAGTGAAAGTAGAGATTGATAATAAAAAAGGACTTAGATATTTATCTTTTTCTCACACACACTTATCATATCGCTTCAGAAGACATGGATTTAACCACTGGAGTCTTATGAATTACTTTTATGCTGCCTTTATGTACTTTTGAAGCTTCAAAATTCTGGTCACCATTTGCTTGCATTGTATGGATCTACAGAGCTGAAATATTCTTCTAAAAATATTCATTTGTGTTCAGCAGTAGAAAGAAAGTCATACGCATCTTTGATGGCATGAGGGTGAGAAAACTGAATTTTTATTTTTGGGTGAACTATTCCTTTAGTAAACTGAACAAGTAGCAGAAATTAATTTTTTGGGTGTGCCTAGTTTGACAAAGTGGAATTTGTGTGACATGGTGGTTTGAGCTACCTAAAACTAAGGTTATAAAGGCTGTATGCCACCTCTTCATTAATTTGGATAAACATTGTGAGGCATTGTGGACTCCCCTTTACAATGCTGACCCAGAAGATACAATTATGTTTTTCTGTTAGTAATTACATTTATTAGTTAATAAAATAACACACACACACACACACACACACACACACATATATATATATATATATATATATATATATATATATATATATATATATATATATATATAGACAAAAACACATATGTCTTGTTTTTTTATATATATATATAAAGACCTGTTAGGAAACTATGTTTGGAAATGGGCAGCAGCAAGAACGTGATGAAACGAAAACTGTTTGTTTTTGCTTATTCCCTCTGGGCAAGCCTAGACCTGTCTTCACATGGACTAAATGGTCTCTCTGGTAACCTAGTCCGGAGAACCATTGTCCACTATAAACACAGTTTATACATTGCCACTTCTCAGTGTTGACGTAGTAATGGGCCTCTTAGATACAGTGTTGTTGTCTCCAAGGCTCGTTACGCTTCACCTTTGTTTCCTTCAATCTGAAGAATGATAACAGGTAACGGCTGAGCAGTACTACACTTTAATCCTTAGATACTGTAGAACCATCATGGGTTATAATATTACAGATGCTTAATGCATTAGCCTACAGTGGCAGCCATAAACAAGAGTGGCATGGTCAACTGTAGCTTACGATTTGAGAAAACATAAATATCAAAGGGTTTGGGGGAATTACTGCAAACACAGTGTTAAATGCTAATGTACTACATCAACTAGAGGTTTTCCCTCTTTGCACAGAGAAACAGCGCCAGTGTGTGTTGCGGTGAGCGCCGTGTTTCGCGCTCTTGTGACTCCCGCCTGTGATGGCGCTGAATTTGAACATGCAGCTATAAATACAGATGGCGTGTGCTGGAATGCGAAGCAGAAAGAGATGACTCTTGAGAGCACGCAGAGCTACGGATGAGTGTCTACAGGTGAGATTCACCCTAAATGTTTGCTATGATGATTTCAGTCTGTTATGAAGTCAGTTAATCGCGAGCTAAAATTGCCTTGATTCTCTAAGAGGTGTTCGTTGAACCCCACCTGGAGTTGTGACGTCAGCAGGGTCGTAACGACCAAAGATGAGCACAAACCTGACGGTGCAGAAGCAGTTCGTCAGATGACTTCTCACTTTAAGGACTGTTGTTATTTATTTATTATTTCTTTATATTATTGTTTATTTTTGCTGCAGTAATCGGTGAATGTAAAACCAGTGGTTTCTCTTCTACACTGGTATGTATGTAAACTGTATTATGTCATTTTTAGGCCTTATTTTTTTTTTTTTTTTTTTTTTTATTCCTGTAGGGCTACATACATCATGGCTCACTGAACTGGGGGGTATTAAGACTGAAGTTGTATTTGCTGATATATTTTCCTGGGTTGGTTTGTAGGCAGTGTTGTTAGCTGATTGTTTAATGTAGGTTACAATCACTAACCATACTGCCAACACAACGACCTACAAGGAAACCCACTGAAAACAGAAAAAAAGCTGACAGAATTATTTTACCTGCTGTTCTGACAATGTATGTGAGTGTGACCATAAGGGCTAAATTATAACCTATTTGTATTATACAACTCAGATTTTTAAGATGCTTGACTGACATGATATTTATATTCATGTGGTTTCTACAGGAGACATTAAGATAAAATCATGACAGAAATGGACCCTGCCAGACATACTGTGTTGTCATCAGGCAGTGTAGTTAGTTGATTACGATGTTTAGTAATCACTAACCTCACTACCAGGTGACGACCAGTTAAAACACAATGACTTAACAAAACATATGTTTATGTTTCTTTGTTTGGACTGACATTGTATCTCAAATCTCATAAAGTGAAAATCAAAATAATTTATTTATTTGTTTTTTTTTGTTTTTGTTTTTTTTTTTTTTTGGATGTGGTATTAAATAAATATGTATTTCCAGAACTGTATTTTATTATAAAAAAATAAATAAAAAAAAAACAACTTTTGAGTTAAGGAGATGTAAGTAAATGAGCTTACATCTATGTACTCAACCTTGAAATCCAACTTTAAACTTGATGTTTAAACAACCGCCTATTCAAACGTTTTTCTAAAAAGAATTTAACATTATTTCAAATAAATAATTGAAATACATTATTCAAATGTATATGTTTATATATACAAATATTGTTTGCTCTGTGCTTGACGGTAGGGTACAACGGGGCTAAAGGCCCTGTGGGGTAAAAGGCACTTCTGATGTTATTTTCTCCCGAAACACTTAATAGCAGCTAAAACTACCACAGTACTTTCCTAAACACACTTGAAAAGTCTCGTCTGACATGCTCAACATCAACGAAAATACATTTGATCAGTACAAAAGGTTTTTAACACATTGCAAACTGAATTCGAATGAGTTATGTAAAGCCTGTAATATTACATAACTGATATAAAGAAAGTAGGATGAAGAAGAAGAATCCTGTCAAAATATTTATAATTGAATATTTTTCATATTGACTTGGGGTTAAATGTGACCAGGACATTTTCTGGACAGGTTTTAAAAAAAAAATAAAATCTCAGCAAGAGTTTGCTTTTTGGCACATGAAAATTTGTTTCCCATTTTATGCTATAAGAAATGTCCTTATCTTATGACATTTTAAGGTAGTTGCAACATGTGTTGTAGAGTTGCATGACAGGCAGACCCACAAGACATACATATCTGTAAAGATATCAAGTCAAAGGGCCTTAATCGATGAGGTAATAAGCACTTCCAAACTCAGCAGGAGCAAAAACAGTAAGAAAGCCTCGACTAGTTGAGGTACTGGCAGATGTCAATCATCAGTCGTCTCACAGACAGTGTACGTGCCAAAATTCAGGTGTTTGGAATGGTCCCAGCTTCTGTCTCTGTTCTTCCTTCCTATAATCTACTTTTCAGTGCATTGCAGCATAAAGCTAATGAGCCAGCCTATAGTGGGCAGCTATAGATCTCTTATAAAAGATGACTTAAGATTGGGGAGGTTTCTGAGTGTGGATCTGGCAGGCAGGATTTGCAAGTTTTAGTATAACTGCTGCATTAGCAAAAGGATCCTCTGAGGAGCATCAAAGGCAATTTAAGATCACAGCATACATTGGAACTCTATGCTGCAATTAAATAGCTATACAATGTAAAAAATAAATCACTTACCATATGTTTGAATTTTTTGCTAAGGTGAGCAACACTTTTACTATTGCTCAAATTTAGGGATGGGGGGGGGGGGGGGGGTTGGTTGTGGACATTAAGTGCTGTATGAAACATTGGTACATAACTCCACAGTGATTCCATTTTTATAGAGAAACTGCTAACAAAAAATATAAAAAATATTTTGGACAGGGTTCAGATCTCTTCAGAAACATTGCACTGTTTCTCTACAATGTGTAAAACACTAGACATGTTGTGCTTCATATTACCATTACATTATCAATGAAATTATACTGATTGTCCACTTTCAGTGAACGCTTCAATGCTTTCAAACAGAGCTATCTGATTATGCCACAGATTGAATTTAAAGGCTTCTATTGCAGTCTGTCTCGTGTAAACTTTCTCACAGAGGAGCCACTTGAAATGTTATCGAGCAAGATGGCATCCTTAAGAGCATGCTTAGCCTCTCCTAAGCCCCGCATTTGTGCAGTGATGAATCTCTCCACATTGCTACTTTCTTTCCCAACACTGCACTAACCACATCTTCTAATCGGATTAGCAGGAAATCACTGGTCTTGCAGATCAATTGATCTCAGTGCAAGAATAAGAGAGCATTGATTTACTGCTTTTGGAGTGTGCTGCAGGGGCAAGAAACTGCTCATCATTCTGCATAAAGACTTAAGAAGAATCAGCTCTTGTCACAGAATTTGATGGCTGGGCACATTATAGAAATGGTTCATCCAAAAATTAAAATTTTGCCATTATTTATGCACCCTCATTTCGTTCCAACCCCATATTTTGTTATTTCTTTCGTGGAACACAAAAGTAGAATTTTTAAAGAATCTTCATGTAGTTCTTTCTACAGGATGCCATTAAGACAGTTCCAAGTGACCAGTAGCTGTCAAGCTCCAAAAAGGACATAAAAGCACCATTAAGAGGTAAAAATTAGTTCATAGAAAATGTGTGCTATATTCCATGTCTACTAAAGCCATACAATAGCTATATGTGAGGAACAGACAGAAATTTAAATTAAGCTATCACTGATAATCCACTTCTCCGCTAAAACATATTTAACATGTGCATGTTGGGAACCATTTTAAGGACGCAAGCGTTAAGCCCAGTTATATGCCTTAACTCATAAGCACAAAGTCAATGGGCATGGCCATATAGTGTTGGTATTTTCTTGCAAGCGTGCGCTAAGCCTAGGCACAAGTGGGTTTGGTGAAATCGTGCACACAAGGTGCTAATCGAGTCAATGGAGGTTCTTCTCCGGCACCGTCTCCATCCTATTATACAGTCCATTCCCTGTCAAGCACCAGCAATATAAACAAAGACAGTATATTCATAAAAAGTTGGTAGTGTAAATGGTCTGTATGCAATACATTGGAAGAATAAAAAATTGGGATTTACATTATTTTGTGCGTCCTTGTTAAATGGGACACATTCCTTTTATACGCATGGAAAATGTGGTTCAGGATATGGATGTAGTCTTTGTTAAATTACAGAGAATGTAAGTATTATTAATAATTTTCATCTACTAACACACAAATCATGGCTAGTATTAACAGTGATTGTATCGGCACACTTCACCTCTACCGGTCGACATTGATTTTGAAAAATTAAATTCATTTATTAAAACACAAAAAAATTAAGCCAAAAATATTTCTAAATTCAAATGACACTTTAAACGAAATGAAAATATAATCAAAACAAAGAAATGGTCAAAAAAAATCATACCAAATCCAAACATTTTACTCTCTCCTTATTCCACCGGCCCCTTTTACAGTGACTTAAACATAAAAACTAATTGAAAAAATAAACCATGACCTCTAGAAAATGTAACACAAATCTCATCATTTTTTGTTTCAACAAATGGCTTCAGCAGCGATTGAAGGGACATTATTTGATGTCCTGTACTTTCAGAATTCTGACATGAACTTTATTACCTCCTGCTGGTGGAATCTCCAAACTGCAAATGCAGGAACTGAATTTAGAATTTGCACTGAGATAAGAGGTGGTATTGAAATGTCTTAACGACCAAATTCTTAGGAAAAATAGCAAATTGCACTTTGCACCACTTCATTTACATACAATACATCCACAGTTTCCGCGCCTTCACCCACAGTAGTGCAAACACTCCCACCCACGCCCATTTGAACTTTGCGCTGGCATGAAAATTGCACAGAATTAGTGCTCTCACGAAAATTGGATCATGAAAATAGAGCCCTTAGTCATTTTATTTAGCAGGTGCTTTCATCCAAACATGATCACACAGGAAGTTAGCATGTTGCTACCGAAAGTTCCAGAACCCTGACATCAGCCTCATTATGCTGAGTAACAGTCAAGCGCAATCTCCCATCAGACTCCCATCAGTTCATGTGTGTTTACCTTCTCCTGTAGTGTGAACGATAGCATGTTACGTCAGCAGTGAGGGAGAGCAATGTTCTCGTTCCACACTGAAACCAGGAAGTTATCATGTTCACCTAATCGATGGTGAGCTTGACTGGCATTTCCATTTTCCCTCTAAGTTTTCATTTTTACTCCACGGACAGTTAGGTTTAGGGTTGGGGTGTGGGGGTAGAGTTAATAAAATATACATTCCTCTTCACTGTTTTAAATCATTTACAGCTAAAAACAAGTCAAATTGCTTTAGGTGACCCTCTGTGGAAATTTCACCCAGAAACTGAAGCATCAATGTGCCCATATGTTTAAAAGCACTTCCTGCTTCGGCCACTGGGGGCAGTGCTTTGAATTTTGGTAAGTACAGACCGACTTAGCTTAAGAAAAGTCAACCTTCTGTTTCTGAATTTACAGTGAGATCAGTCTGACCCAAAGCGACTTACAAATGAGGAATATAACAAGCAATTTGCCATACAAAAGTCATTATCGCAGTATCGCACTGCCAAGTTCCATTAGTAGCTAGGTGTATTATTATTATCATTGTTATTATTAAATAGGAAGTGCCTTTATGTTTGTGGTATGGTTAGGTGTTTGTGACATGTCTTCAACTGTAAAACTCATGTCTAACTCTAATTTGGCCTGTGTTCGCATCCAGAAAATTGTGTATTTTGTTCATACAGCATACGAGAGAACCTATGCCACTTTGCTTTCATTTACATTAACATGCTGTTTTTTTTAATTCTGGATGTAAACATGGGTTAAACGTGAGCTTCGTTGGAGGGGAAGATTATCAAAAGATAACAACTTAAATTTCTGTTTTTCACACAAAGTATGTTTTAAGAAGACTTGGAATATAACTATAGTTATACTGTATGGACTACTTTAACAATACGTCATAATAGGGAATAAGCTGTGTAGAGATTCTTCAAAAATTTCCACTCAAAAAATAACAGCATACAGATTTGGAACGACATGAGGGAGTGAGTAAATAATGATAGAATTTTCATTTTGGGGTGAACTATTTCATTTTTATAAACAGTATATGTGTTGTTGTGCTATGTTATTCAACAAACATTTCAAATATGGTTTTCATGATTTTATACCATTAGCATAAGCTTGCATTGACACGAATCTTAAATTGGGGAGAGGCATTTTCAGTTTGATCATGTCATCCAAATGCTCATTAAAATAGGGTATAATTTCACAAGGTACATCTGCAATACAGTATTCCATCTTCATGTGCTCTTCCACATTCTAAAAAAGCTCATAATTTAGTCAGTTATTCATTAGCATGCTTCTGATGATGACAGGATGTAGTTCAGCAGGGCAGTGCCCAGTTCACATCTTACTGTAATGTTTCTGCTTTCCCACTGTGAGTAATCAACCTAGAAATCCCCAAGATGGATGGCCCTCTGGAGAAAAGATCTAGTTTATGAGTTTACTCTTAGCTAATTAACCTCTTTCTGAAACCCTCTGAAACAGAGAGATCTACATTGGAGGTTTTGCTTAAAAATGGTTTGGTGCAATCAAAGAAGCATTTTAGGTTGAAAACGAGAAAAAAAATGGCTTAAAAATCATTGTTCAATGTTGTTAAATTACAAAGTTCACTACAATGTGGAAAACATATAATCATATTTTAACTTGCCCAAATTTAATTTTGCTTGTGCTTACCACTCGAAATGCATTCAAAAAAGTTGTATTCGTTTTAACAAATTACAGCATGACAGATGTTTACATTTGGTGATAATAATCTATCAAGACATGACATTACATTATTTTAACTGGTTAACCTGCCATAAAATGACATCGTCTTGAAAAATGGTTACAATGTACAAGCATGTAATTGATTTAATGGAATGACATTAAGTGCAGCCAGTCCTGTAGCCAGAAACTATGGGTGCTAAATCAAAATGATGATGCTTGTTTAGTAAGTGCTGCTGCTCCCTATTCAGCAGTACTGTTATACTCAACAAAATATGTATCAATGTCAGTATACTACAGTGAAGTGCAAAAGCCTGAGATAACTAGTGAAAAAGCTTCTATTTTGAATTTCTCTACTACATTTTTTCCCATAACAAATTAGATAATCAAGCATAGGTCCCCTTTTTGCTTTAATGAAATGCACTCAATGTGGCATGGACTGCACAAGTTTGTACAAAATCTGATGATCTATGTTATCCAGCATGATTTGAGAACGTTCCCAATAGCATCTTTTGTGCTTCAATGGAAACAAGGAAATCTGACCTTTGGACAAAGGAGTTAACATGGCCAATGTCACAGATTTGCTTAATTGTGCAAAATCTTAAACATTTCTTATTTGTTTTATGTCATACTTTTTCTTTGTTTAACATTGTTCACAATCCTAAAACTTTCTGATTGTTTCCAGATTAAATTAGATTTTGAATCCCAGCTTTTCGATATGGACTTTTAAAGCCACTGTACTGTAGGTGTCAATAGAGCTGTCAAACTTTCCACTTCTGTCAATGCTGTTCTGTGATATCCTGGTTGTGCACTTACTTGTATTTGCTTGTATGTGGGCCAAGAAACGAGATCAGATTATTTCCCTTCTGAAAAAGCAGAGGAACGAGCAAATCAAGGTAAGAATTATAGTGTCGACTTTAATCTGGCCCAGTTTAGTTAAAGCAAAACAATCCACACTGAAAGAAAAAGAAAACTTTTCTATTGAATTTACATTATTTAATCAATTACATCAGTTCCACCTGAATAAATTAGGTTACATCAATATGTTTTTTCCCTCTTTGTTTAGTTCATTAATTTTTTTGTCAAAAAACATAATTTGTTTACATAATTTCAACATAATGGAATAAAGTTATTTTTGAATGACCCAATTAAGTAGCTTCAAAGTTATTTTATATGTGTCTCTAACATGATTCATTTCAAGTCATCTGGCTCAAAAATACATAAAATAACACTTAATTTTTTTTTTTTAATTTACTCTGCATCAAGTCTCATGCATAGCATGTTGAGAAGAATAAATCCCCTGTCCAGTTTCAGTTGTCAACAAAAATCATTCATTTAGTCTCAACACAAATGGATTAATTAAGCATCCATTTAAAAATGTAACTAGATTGAATGCTATGAAATTAAGTTTAAGAAATGTGTTGCATTAGCTCATTTAGCTCATAAAGTGATTTGTATTTTGATTTGTATTTTAATGAAGTAAATTGAACAAGCAGCAAAAATATTTTTTGCGCTGTTGTTGAACAGACTAGGTTGGTTTAATTTAACCCTACATAATTTAATCTAGCATAGTGCACATTTTCGATAATAACATTAATTGAAAGCAAAGAGAACAAGTTTAGAAGAGAAACACAATTTTATTGTGTAGATCACAAATAATATAATTTAGTAAATCAGACAAACGTTTCTTTTTTTTTCTTTCTTTTTTTTTCAGTGCACCCAGTTCTTTACAGCATTCAGTTTGTATTAGCTTAAATTACTTCTCAGGTCTTCTGCTAACACAGCCTTTACATATATGGATGCTGCAGGACAGGGTTCTTCGGACAGCCAGCTGGGGCGCTGGAACCGGGGCGGTTCTGGTGCATATACTGTTTGCACAATGTTATCAAGCTTATCAAGTAACATAATGATGTTTTAAAACCTATGTGCATTTCATGTTATTCTTCTTTCAAGATGGACTTAATTCACAGTACGACAAGACTGATATCGAAGATCAGTCATAAAGTCAGCAGAATTAGACAAAGTTGGATAATGTACACATATTGCTTTTTATCCTATTATTGGGTATGAGGAAATAACTTTAACCCTTAGCTCTTCAAGTCACACAATGTCAAATGTAATATGCTGCTTTAAAAACAGTATAAAACACATGGCATATTGGGCATATGTTACATTGCTGAATGCAGACACAAACAATAAAAGACTGTCAAACGATTTAATAGACACATAAAAAGAGGGGCCGATACACAAGAACATGCATTTGAACCAACAGTGTTCCAGTAATATCTAGAACCGAAGACAGCTGCCTCATCAAAGGTATTTGTGAACTGTGAATATAAAGACAAGTGTATGCCAGTCTCTCACTGTGCCTGTGGAACGAAAGAAGATTTTAATCACTTTAGTTAGATTACGTCAACATTTGAACTGTGTATGTAGATAAATAACTAGTCAGTCACTGTGATTTTGACCATCTTGGAAGCTGGTCTGGTATAAATTGGCCATATTGACAGTGGAATGTTGTTGTGATGACATCTTTGCAGCCCAGTTTGCTGCCCCCTACTTCAAAACTCGTTCCAGCCAAGTGTTTTATTTCTCTCCCATTCGTTAGAGTGCTCTCTCTACCTTCCTCAGCACTTTTTCCCCAGAGCCTCAGCGTTTCTTAGGGCATTCTCCCCTATGGAGGAAGAGAATATAGAAGGGGATGGACTTCATCTAGGCTTTGATGTGTCTCTCGGGAGCAGCCTGATGATTACGGGGTGGTGGTGCTTTATCCTGTCCCTGTTGAGTGCCTTACAAACCTAGTTTGCTAATACAAGTTGCACTGAAGTCAGTTGTTTTTAGAAAGACCATATATTGCTAGTAAGCTAAGGTCCATTTATTTGGGTGGCTGGGGTGTGATGGATTCTTCAATTAATTGAGCAGACTGTTGTATTTTTAAGCCATGTAATGTCTTCAAAGCTATATCTTAAATGGAAATGTTCTAATGTATTTAAACTCTAATGTATTAAAAAGAAACATCCTCTCACTTTCAACTGCTTTTATTTTCAGCAAACTTAACATGTGTAAATATTTGTATGAACATAAAAAGATTCAACAACTAAGACATAAACTGAACAAGTTTCACCGACATGTGACTTACAGAAATGGAATAATGTGTCCCTGAACAAAGGGGGTGGGGGTCAAAATCAAAAGTAACATTCAGTATCTGGTGTGGCCACCAGCTTCATTAAGTACTGCAGTGCATCTCCTCCTCATGGACTGCACCAGATATGCCAGTTCTTGCTGTGAGATGTTACCCCACACTTCCACCAAGGCACTTGCAAGTTTACAGACATTTCTGGGGGGAATGGCCCTAGCCTTCACCTTCCGATCCAACAGGTCCCAGACGTGAGATCCGGGCTCTTCGCTGGCCATGGCAGAACACTGACATTCCTGTCTTGTAGGAAATCATGCACAGAACGAGCAGTATGGCTGGTGGCATTGTCATGTTGGAGCGTCATGTCAGGATGAGCCTGCAGAAAGGGTACCACATGAGGGAGTAGGATGTCTTCCCTGTAACGCACAGCGTTGAGATTGCCTGCAATGACAACAAGCTCAGTCCGATGATGCTGTGACACACCACCCCAGACCATGACGGACCCTCCACCTCCAAATCGATTCCGCTCCAGAGTACAGGCCTTGGTGTAACGTTCATTCCTTCAACGATAAACGTGAGTCTGACCATCACCCCTGGTGAGACAAAACCACGACTCGTCAGTGAAGAGCACTTTTTGCCAGTCCTGTCTGGTCCAGCGAAGGTGGGTTTGTGCCCATAGGTGACGTTGTTGCCGGTGATGTTTGGTAAGGACCTGCCTTACAACAGGCCTACAAGCCCTCAGTCCAGCCCCTCTCAGCCTTTTGCGGACAGTCTGAGCACTGATGGAGGGATTGTGCATTCCTGGTGTAACTCAGACAGTTGTTGTTGCCATCCTGTACCTGTCCCGCAGGTGTGATATTCGGATGTACCGATCCTGTGCAGGTGTTGTTACACGTGGTCTGCCACTGCGAGGATGATCAGCTGTCCTTCCTGTCTCCCTGTAGCACTGTCTTAGGTGTCTCACAGTATGGACATTGCAATTTATTGCCCTGGCCACATCTTCAGTCCTCATGCCCCCATGCAGCATGCCTAATGCTCGTTCACGCAGATGAGCAGGGACCCTGGGCATCTTTCTTTTGGTGTTTTTCAGACTCAGTAGAAAGGTCTCTTTAGTGTCCTAAGTTTTTATAACTGTGACCTTAATTGCTTACCGTCTGTAAGCTGTTAGTGTCTTAACGACCGTTCCACAGGTGCATGTTCATTAATTGTTTATGGTTCATTGAACAAGCATGGAAAACATTGTTTAAACCCTTTACAATAAAGATCTGTAAAGTTATTTGGATTTTTACAAAATTATCTTTAAAATACAGTGTCCTGAAAAAGGGACGTTTCTTTTTTTGCTGAGTTTATGTGCTGAAATTAAAATTTTGTGAACATTCTCACAAGTTTTTTAAAGAGTTCCTCTATATTCATTATTCTTAACAGAAGGAGAGACCATCACAAACCAAGAAATGGTAACCCATGAGAATGGTATGTGCATATACAATGTGTTATTTATTTTCTCTTTAAAAGATTCACATACTGTACCTCATTATCATGTCATCTTTCAAATACAAATTATTTCAAAGTCATACTAATTTATACCAGTCGAATAAACCCTAAAGATTTTACAGTCAAAGCCAATGGCATAAAGTAGTGCTATGTATTATACCACAGTTTATTTAGCAGAGATGGGCCACTTCTTTTAAAATGAATGGGAAAAATTGGAACGCTCAACCAAGGAGCTCTGAGCCCAACAGTTCACCAACGGTCAACGGATGTAGAAAGGAAGTCCCGCCTTACAGTTAAAAGAGCCAATCACCTTTTAGATACAGACATCACCTGTCAATCAACTCAAGGAAGCGCATTAGCTATGTAAGCAGGGAAAATTTATTTTTTTAGCGTAGTATAAGTTAAAGAAGCACAATTTATGATTCCAGTACTGTCAGATTTTACTGCTGATTTGAAATATGCTCTTTTTTTTTCTTTTTTTTTTTTCTTTTTTTCCCCTTTTTCTCCCAATTTGGAATGCCCAGTTCCCAATGTGCTTTTAAGTCCTTGTGGTCACGTAGTGATTCGCCTCAGTCTGGGTGGTGGAGGAAGAATCCCAGTTGCCTCCGTGTCTGAGACCATCAGCCAGTGCATCTTATCATGTGGCTTGTTGAGTGCGTTGCCACGGAGACATAGCGTGTGTGGAGACTTCACACCATCCACCGCAGCAACCATGCTCAATTTCTTTCGCGCCCCACCGAGAACGTACCACATTATAGCGACCACAAGGAGGTTACCCCATGTGACTCTACCCTCCCTAGCAACTGGGCCAATTTGGTTGCTTGGATCCTGGCTGGAGTCACTCAGCACGCCCTGGGATTTGAACTAGCGAGCTAGCAAACTCCAGGGGTGGTAGCCAGCGTATTTTACCATTGAGCTACCCAGGCCCCCTGAAATATGCTCTTTGATCATAATCCTGACCAACCATTTTGGTCTTTCTCCATTCAGGTAGATAGGAGCTGCACTGGCATGACTGGAAATAGCCTCCCAAGAGTGTTCCAAAGATGGCCAACAGTGGACTGACTCGCTAGACAGACTTTGATTATACCTTCCAATAAAGTAATAGTAATTGTGTGCGTAATAGTAATTTACTGCTGCGGACAGTATAGAGGAGATATTTTGCTGATGTTACTACTATAAATCACATCCATTTATAAAAGGGAAAAAAACACACAGGGTCTCACTCCCAATTATTATTTAAAATTTACAGGAAAACTGGTAAAATGGCATTTGTGCTTGAGAGAGAGAGAGAGAGAGACAGACCACTGACAGTTTCTAACAATTTAATTATTACTTGGATAAATAGCCTAGTAAATTGGAGTTGCAGACCGAATAATGAAGGGATATTGGAAAATCAACTGATTTAGCATAGATATTGATCTGAAATATCTGATGTTTTCTGCTCTGTTCTGTAAGGACAGTTCAAACATTGATTAGCTGCCCTATTATCCAAAACCATTTATTTGCTGACAAATGCGCCATGCAAAATCCTTTACTTAATGTCATGTAGGAAGACTTTCATTAGCCTGTGTGGTATAATGTTTCTAGTGACATTAAATTAAGTCTGCATATATTATGTTTATGCTACCTGCCACATATCTGACCTATTATGCAGTTATTGCTAATCTATAAACAGCAATAAAAGAAAATGCATGTTTTATACAATATATATATATATATATATAATATTGAAAACCTTGATATTATTTCATTTATTTAATGTGTGTTCTGTGTAGACTTGCTCCAAAAACCCTTTCATCACCTGTGAATGAGGACCAGAAAGAAGTTCAAGAGCTTAATCAACATATTGTTATCAACAATCCCTCCAGAATCAACGCCGCTGATTATACCTATCTGTGTACATCATATAAAATGAGCTTTAAACACTTCAGATATTGTTTCAATACCAGTCAGCTCTCTGTATACTTGTAAAATGATATTTGATTAGTTCATATGTACAAATAAAAGCACATGACTTGTTATTTGATGACGTTTCGCGCCCCCCGTGTCTCATTATGACCCGCCTCTCTCTGGATGTTGGACGTTTTTTTCTACTGGATGTAGCCCTCGTTGTGTTGGATGTTCATTCTTAGTTGTCTTGGCGTTTCTTCTTGGTGTTCTTTAAACTGTTACGTCTAGAAAAGTGGAAGTTTTTAAATGGATTTGATGAAATTATCTGGATGCGCGTTGATTTTAATCAGCGTCTCCGCGTGCGCGTCAAAGCTTCTCGGTGGTGAGTGAAAGTGATGCATTCCATTTTCAGAATATTAAACTCTAGATATTTTATTTAGAATAAAAATGTGCTGTTTTGGATCAGATTTGAAATATTACTATTTAAAACATTACTCTTGTGACTATTTTATTCTCTTAATTACAACCATTGAGGCTTCATAAATAATAATAATAATAATAATAATAATAATGTAGAAATCGTTATATATGGAAGTCTTTTGTTATTTTTATAAGGTGTAGTCATTTTGTTTTGTTTTTTTTTTTTACTTATTCAATCGCTATCTGTCCTGCTCGTTTCTTGTTTAATTAATGTTGATGAGCTGGTTGAATATAGGAAGGGATTGCTTTAGATCATGCTTTAACTGTGGCTTCCCCCCTTTCTTCTCCGCTTGTAAACCTGATGTCTTGTCCATTCTCCCTGTGGTGCAGACATTTACGAGCCCAGAGGTATGTCCTGCCGCAGACACTAATGGTTTTCACTAAATTAAAGGAGTTGCTCTCCCTATCATATCTTATATCTGTATAACTCAGAATCCAAAGGGGTAAATGCAATCATAAAATAAACATAGGGCATCCCATATTTTAAAGCATATATTGTTATTGTGAAAAATTTTGTTTGGGGTACAGAAAATTGTTCTTTTAAATTAATAACTTACGTGCATCTCTGTAAAAAAAAAAAAAAAAAAAAAAAAAAAAAAAAATATATATATATATATATATATATATATATATTATTTTTTTGTTGTTTTTTTTTTATTTATTTTTTTTATAGCTTGTCATTTAGTAAAAATTTTTGACTTACACGGTATCCTGCACTTGTTAAAGCGGCTGTCTCCCTTGGAACATCTGGGTTTAAGTTCCATGTTTAAGGGCCAATCAATTCAGATCATTAACTCGTGGGATACCACACCATGTTTTTATAGAGACCTTTTTTAAGTTTGGTAGTATACAAATATTATACCTTCACTGAAGGTGCAAAGATGTTCCTATAAGGTCCCACCACAGTGACAAGCTCATTTATAAAAGTTTTGCTTTTCAGTGCTTCAGAATGGAATTTCTTCTTTCTCTCTATTGTGTTTAGTTACTTTATCTCAATACAGCAAAAATTATAGTACAAAATGACAATCACAGTCATGTGAACTATATTAAAACATGAATTCGTCAAAAATGCTACAAAAGAATATGTGAAATCCTTAACAATTTAGATAAAAGAATCATTGTTCTATATTAATAAAATTTCAGGAAATATAACAGAAGAGCGACGTGAAAAGAGTAATACAATTTTAACTTTAACAGTTATGCCTAAAAAATCACAGTCAAAATCTTCTTTGTGTCTATTCATCTTCAAATGATTATTCTGGAATGCTTCCATTGTATATGCCTCTCTGTAACATCGAGTTTTTGTGGGAATCAATATTATGCCACAAATGCTGTCGATTGAGCAACTTGTATTGAACCCGGAATATTCTTTTAAGACTGCCAATCCATTACACCATGTGCTTGCCCCAGGCACTTGCGTAAATCCATAACAGCACAGTAATGCACAAAAGCAAAATGTTGCAGATAGACATAGAATTAAACATCTTCATAAAACATAAAAAAAAAAATTCCATTGTCTTTGGAGCCCATCTGGAGCCAATGTCTTTCCAACCACCTATACTGTCTCTCTCAAGGCCAACAGATCTGCAAGCGTGGCACTGAGAAGCCCTGCTATAAAATCGCCTATTTTCAGGATAGCCAACGTAAACTCAACTTTGAAGATGCAAGCCGAGCCTGCAGGAGTGATGGTGGTGACCTTCTCAGTATTGAGTCTAAATCTGAGCAGAAGTTGATAGAGACTTTTATCTACGAATTGAAAGCATCGGATGGAGACTTCTGGATAGGGCTCCGTAGGGATCAAGGCTATGAGGAGATGAATGGAAACTGCCCATCCCAGTACTACTGGCTGGATGGAAGCCAGGCAACCTTCAGGTGTGATGATTTTGTTGTCCATATCCACATGGTTTCAAACCAATTGACATTTTGAGATATAATACTTACAGTATATTGTTGTGCATGAATATCGTAGAACTTAGTGTATCTTAGAAAATTTCAATGCATGTGTGTGTGTGACAGGAATTGGCACTTGGACGAGCCTTCTTGTGGGTTTGAGGTGTGTGTTGTGATGTACCATCAGCCCTCTGCTCCTCCTGGTCAGGGTGGCCCTTACATGTTCCAGTGGAATGATGACAATTGTGAAACCAAGAACAACTTTATCTGCAAGTACACTAAAGGTTGGAAAGGCATATTTTTCCTCAGTTGACTTCTCAGTCCATTCATTTTACTAATACTAGTATTATTTGAACAAACTTACCCAGTCTCATGACAAGTCTTCATAATGGTACAAGATGGCAAAATTGTAAGAAATCGTACGAGTTGGCTCATACAAAAACATGATGATTTCCCTATCTGGTGCGAATTATTATGAACTGTCATGAGACTATGTTGCCAAAATCCCAGTGATTTACATTGAAGGAGGGACCCAAGCAATATCTAGGGACCAGAATATCATAGAGGTTTGGGAGGTGGGCTATGTTTAGTAGGCAACTACCCAGAACACCCTTGTATAGCAATTTGCTTAAAAACACTCAGATCGCTCAGATAAAGGAATAGTTCACCCAAAAATGAAAATTCTCTGATCATTTACTCGTCCTCATGCCATCCCAGATGTGTATGACTTTTTTCTTCTGCTAAACACAAAAGATTTTTAGAAGAATATTTCAGCTCTGTAGGTTCATACAATGCACAGATCAATATTTAATTCCTTTTTTACTATAAATCTCCACTTTCACTTTCAGAATGTGAGATTTATAGTAAAAAAGGAATTAAATACTGATCTGTTTCTCACCCACACCAATCATATCGCTTCTGAAGATATAGATTTAACCACTGGAGTTGTATGGATTACTTTTATGCTGCTTTTTGGAGCTTCAAAAGGTCTGGTCACCAAGTAAATGGTGACCAGAACTTTAAAACTCCAAAAGCACATAAAGGTGGCATTAAAGTAATCCATAAGACTCCAGTGGTTAAATCCATATCTTCTGAAGTGATTTGATAGGTGTGGGTGAGAAACAGATCAATGTGAAGTCCTTTTGTTTACGATAAATCTCCACTTTCACTTTTACATCCTTCTTCATTTGTTTTTGGAGATTTTCATTCTTTGTACATTTCACCACCTACTGGGCAGGGAGGAGAATTTATAGTAAAAAAGGACTTAAGTATTGACCTGTTTCTCACACACACACCTAGCATATTGCTTCTGAAGATATAGATTTAACCACTTGAGTCTTATGGATTACTTTTATGTAGTGATCGACCGATATGGGTTTTTTAATGGCTGATGCCGATGCCGATATCCAGAGAGCAGGGTGGCCGATAGGCCAATATAATGCCGATATATCACATAATTTAATATAGTAAATAACATAAACATAAAATTGCTAGAAAATGGAGAAACCCTTATTTAGCACTATATTTACTCAATTTCACACTAAACTTTAACTTTGTAAAAAAGAATCTTAAAAAATAATATTGTATTTTAAATGTTAAATATCAGTTTTTTCTGATTTCTGTTTAGCCATAAAATTTTAGTAATTTATTTGCACATGAAGAAATTGTTAATATATTAATACAATAGTAGTCCAGCAACCATGGATGGCATGTCCACGTTAGAAATTTCTCACAAAAGACAGAATCAAACCAATTGCACATACAGTGCATAGTCAATAAGACATTTACTTATAGCGCACAAGAAACGCTTTTACGTTGCACTCACGCCCTCATGTGGATCCAGTGCGAGCGGCAACAATCTACTCATAGTTTAAATGGCCTGGATTGCCTGCTTGGATTGTCACAGACTGACCGTTTGAAGGACGCGTACTTCCACGTCTCGATTCTACCTCGACACAGACCCTTCCTGCGGTTTGTATTCGAGGGTCGGGCGTATCAGTACAAGGTCCTCCCTTTCGGCCTGTCCTTGTCCCCTCGTGTCTTCACGAAGGTCGCAGAGGCAGCCCTTGCCCCGTTAAGGGAAGTGGACATTCGCATCCTCAAATATCTCGACGACTGGCTAATCCTAGCTCACTCTCGGGGTGTGTTGTGTGCGCACAGGGACCTGGTGCTCTCACACCTCAGCCGACTAGGGCTTCGGGTCAACTGGGAAAAGAGCAAGCTCCTCCCGGTTCAGAGCATCTCTTTTCTCGGCGTGGAGTTGGACTCAGTCTCGATGATGGCGCGCCTCACGAACGAGCGCACACAGTCGGTGCTGACCTGTTTGAAGGCATTCAGACAGAAGACAGCGGTTCTGAAACTGTTTCAGAGGCTCCTGGGGCATATGGCATCCTCAGCGGTGGCCACTCTGCTCGGGTTGATGCATATGAGACCGCTTCAGCACTGGCTCCAGACTCGAGTCCCAAGATGGGCATGGCGCTGCGGGACACATCGCGTGGCCATCACACCAGTCTGTCGCCAGCTCTTCAGCCCTTGGACCGACCTCACATTTCTACGGGCAGGCATTCCCCTAGAGCAGGTCTCCAGGTGCGTCATGGTTACGACAGACGCCTCCAAAACGGTCTGGGGCGCTGTATGCAACAGGCACGCAGCCGCCGGCTCCTGGACTGGCCTGCAGCTGCGTTGGCACATCAACTACCTCGAGTTGCTGGCAATTCTGCTCGCCCTGCGGAGGTTTCGGCCGTTGATCCAGGGCAAGCATGTGTTAGTTCGGACAGACAACATGGCAACGGTGGCATACATCAACCGTTAAGGCGGTTGCGCTCCCGTTGTATGTCACAACTCGCCCGCTGTCTCCTCCTCTGGAGTCAGCAGCACCTCAAGTCGCTGCAAGCCACTCACATCCCAGGCGATCTCAACACTGCAGTGGACAAGCTGTCACAACAGGTTACTCTCAGGGGAAAATGGAGACTCCACCCTCAGGTGGTCCAGCTGATTTGGAGTCGATTCGAGCAGGCACAGGTAGACCTGTTCGCTTCCCGGGAATCCTCCCACTGCCCACTCTGGTACGCCCTGACTGAGGCACCTCTCGGTATAGACGCGCTGGCACACAGCTGGCCCCCTGGACTACGCAAATATGCGTTTCCCCAGTGAGCCTACTTGCACAGACCCTGTGCAAGGTCAGGGAGGACGAGGAGCAGGTTGTCCTGGTAGCACCCTACTGGCCCACCCAGACGTGGTTCTCGGACCTCACGCTCCTCGCCCACTGGGTCATTGACACCATAGCAATGGCATATTACGCTCAGGACGTGCCGCCCCCGGCAGGGCTACGAGCCCATTCTACCAGGAGTTTGGCAGCCTCCTGGGCCTTGACCAGTGGCGCCTCTCTAATAGACATTTGCAGAGCAGCGGGCTGGGCAACACCCAACACCTTTGCGAGGTTCTACAATCTCCGGGTGGAGCCGGTTTCGTCCCGTGTAGTGGCAGGCACAAGCAGGTAAGTCCGGACAGCTGGCCGGGTGTATCGCTTGCGCATAGCGCCTTTCACCTCCCCTGAGCTGAAGACGTGCGCTGTTGACTCCCAGTAGTGTTCACAAACTGTGTTCCCTGGATGACTTCCTCCGAGCCCTGTGGCAGACAAGTTTGCGGAGAAACTTGCTGCCGGCTCAGTACATGTGCTAACTAAGCCCTGTACTGGGGTAGGTGCTCCGCATGTGTTGGATCCCTATAGGTAATCCCATGCGACGTATATCTTCCGCTAATTCGTTTCCCTGTTGGTAAACTGTGTCTTCCTTGAGCAGAGGCCCCTCTGCCCCAGTCACCATGTTTGTCGGAACTCCTCCCCTGTAGGGTAGGACCTACCATGGGACTTCTCCACATGACATACTTCCGACAAGGCTCGTCAAGACCATGTGATGTATTTCCACTCAAAATACCCCCCCCCCCTCCCCCCGCCCGGGCGGGGTGTAGTCTCCGCAGTGTCTTCCCCTTGGGAGTGACACCCCCCCGACGTAGACCTGGTGGCCCCAGTCAGTTAACAAATTTCATTCTTTTTTTTTTGGGGAGAGAAAAAAAAAGAGTATAAGAGGCCACGACCGGGCTAGCCTGTCTCTATCTTTTGGGCAGTCGACTTGTTCCCAAAGGGCCGTTCGACACTCATAACAGCGTTGGGGGAGGTTACGTCTCGGCCTGGTGCGCTGGCTACGAGGCACACAGTGGTCTGCCCGTCACACACCGCCAGTTCACGTAACACAGTTCAGCTAGTTGTGGCGTTTCGTATAGGGACCCCTAGTGTCACTACATCGACACAACGTCAAGTGAGTGACAGATAGGGAACGTCCTGGTTACTTGCGTAACCTCCGTTCCCTGATGGAGGGAACGAGACGTTGTGTCCCTCCTGCCACAACGCTGGACTACCCGCTGAAATGGCCGGGACCTTGTCTCCTCAGCACAAAACCTGAATGAGTGGTTGCATACCAGCTCCTTTTATACCCGTATGTTCAGGGGAGTGGTACGCAAATACCACTTGCCAATTTTCATTGGCCTTTTTTCAAAGACCAGAGGTGTTTCGGGCTCCCAAGAGTGACACCTAGTGTCACTACATCGACACAACGTCTTGTTCCCTCCATAAGGGAATGGAGGTTACGCAAGTAACCAGGACGATATGCGCATATTTGCAGACATTATGAGCTCAAACACGTCAAACACGCTGCTCTGATATGAGTACCGTTTAAATGACACTGTGTTGCACACCGGTCTATAATTGTAGTAACACTGTGGCACATGACAACAACACAAACCATGACTGGTCGTTTACATGTCTCAGTCGCTTCTTATGTAAGCAGATGATTCTCAGCGCCCTCAAGAAACAAATCGACCAAAGGGGAAAATATATCGGTCGATGCCGATAATGAAAAAAATTCAGAATATCGGGCGATTTATCGGCCTCTGTGATCAGGGCCGCATTAATGCACGTGTGTTCAGGAGAAGAAAGAAAGTCATACACATCTTTGATGGCATGAGGGTGAGTAAACGATGAGATCATTTTCATTTTTGGGTAAACTATCCCATAGCAATGGCCTGGTAACCACTAACCAATAAAATGTAAAAATATTTAACGTAGTACTAGTAGAAGCAATATTTGATCTCACAGCTACCTAGAATTACCATAACTGTAAATATGTGTTAACATGGTCATAATATGGTTTTTCAGATAAACTTGCAGCACCAATCCCTAAAGAAAATGGAACATTTGGAGGTAATCTTAAGATACACAGTTTAACAAAAGCTTTTCAATACAGCTCAAGTTAAAACTGTTGTGCTTCGAATAATTTTAACAATGCACGTTTATTTATTATCTGTGCATTATTAGTACTCATTTTTGGTTAAGTAAGGACACTTAATAGTGTAGATTAATTTATTTTATTGTGACATTTTATTTGCATTTGAGAAAGTCTGCATTACTTATGTATTTATTTATTTGTTATGCATTTGTTCTGCACTTGCTGTGTTTGGATTAAACTATAGAGCTGCTTGAACAATCATTCTTGATGTCTTACACCAGATAATGCTTCATTCCCATTTATTTCAGATGCTCTTCCGACACCCAAAATACCCAGAGACCCTTCTGCCACAGTGAATGATGATGGCATGAGGGTGGTTCTATCTAACCCTGCAGGTGAATCTTCTCAGCTTCTCCAAGAGTTAATTCACCCAAAAATGAAAACTCTGTTGCCATTTACCTTTATATCATTCACAACCCATATGACTTTCATTCTATTACTGAGATTGTTGGGGACTGATAACCTCAGTCACAATTCACTTTTATTGCACCTTTTTTACATATAATGAAAGTAAATGGTGACTGAGGCTAACGCTCTGCTTAATATTTATTTTTGTGTTCCACGGAAAAATGAACGTGAAATAGTTTGAAACATCATGAGGGTCAGTAAATGATGACAGAATTTTTTTATTTGGATGACTATTCGAACTATGAAAATGGGGTTGAAGACTATGATAGCATTCTTCAGTTAATCAGCTAATACTGTGTAGTCCAAAAGTGAGTGACACATTGGTAATCTGGGATTTATTATTTTACTTTAACCTGGAATAAACAAAGTTGTTGGGGGATAAAAAGTTAAACTCTTTGTACACAATATGCTCTTTGGAACATTCACAGATCATGCTGGAATAACATCTGGATCATCTGGTTTTACACAATCTTGTGGAGTCCATACCAGCTCAAGTGCTTGATGTTATTAAAGCAGAAAGGGGACATTAATTGCCTACCAAATACTATGAAGTTTAAATTTTCACTTTTGTAATATGAAAGTTTGTCCCCACTGCATGTTGAATTAACCACAGTTGATGATTCAATATTTGGTAGCTTTTTTATGATGTAAAATCGGAACAAAAAAAATAATAAAGTATAACTATACTAGTTTAAAAAAGGCTTCATTGATTACATTAACCATTATCCTGTTGCATCTCTTTTAGACAGTGCTCTCAATATTGCCTACATTGTACTGCCTACCATACCACTACTTCTGCTACTGATTGTTGCAACTGGAGTTTTCTGCATCAAGCTTTTCACAAAGAGGTATGTTTTTCACTGGTCATTTTATTGATCACACTGCAAGAAAAATCATTAATCTTAATTAGTATTTTGGTCTTGTTTTCCTGTAAAAATATCTAAATACTATTTAAACAATATATGTTTAAGATATTAAGTCTTGTTTTAAGATAAATTTACAAAACAAAATATAGTGAAAATATATAAAATATATTCTTGCTTAAAAGTGCACTCAGTAACATTCTCTTTGTGTCATCTTGGACTTACACTGACACCTAGCAGCTTGGATACAACATCATTTTAAAATCAAAAGTTTTCAGTTACAGATGCCATTGTAGAAATTCACTGTTTACAGTCAGACATTATTAATTTAATCCTTGATTGAAAGTGTCAGGACAGTTACTGAGATTAAGTGAGTAGTATTAGGCTGGTCATGTGATCATAACATGGCAGCCCCCATGTGTGGACCCTCTCCATGTAGAATAAAACTGCTTGCAGATATCTCTGGAGTCTTCATCTCAAGTGAGTGGTTAAGATTTTATGCATAAGTTTCAAAAATACAATTAATTTCTTAAGGAACAGAAAAAAATTACTGAGTGCACCTTTTAAACAAGAAAAAACAAAACTATTTGCTAGTGTGGTTCCCTTTTAATTAAGTGTCTTATGCAATTGGCTTTTTTTTTCTTTCTTGTTTTAATCATAAAGCTCACTAACTTTTGTCAGATTTCTTTGAAAAAGAGACTTAGTATCTCATTTCATGTACATTTTGTCAAGTAAATGTGTCTTGTTTTAAGGATCTTTAGATGTTTTTACTGGAAAACAAGACAAAAATCCTGAATAAGTAAAGTCAAGTCATTTTTATTTGTATAGCGCTTTTCATAACACATCGTTTCAAAGCAGCTTTACAGAAAATTATGCATTAACAAAAAATGAAACTGTAATACCTATAAAGTCTTAGAGTGATCATTGTGTAGTTTGATTAAATATGATTATACATAATTGTGTATAAAAATGAAATAATTAAATAATAATTGTATTTAGAACCCCTGTGAGCAAGCTGACAATAAGAATATTCTTAGAAGAATATTAAAGGAATATTCCGGGTTCAATACAAGTTAAGCTCAATTGAAAGCATTTGTGGCATAAAGTTGATTACCACAAAAAATTATTTTGACTCGTCCCTTCTTAAAAAAAACAAAAAATAATTGAGATTACAGTGAGGCACTTACAATGGAAGTGAATGGGGCCATTTTTGGAGGGTTTAAAGCAGGGACGGACTGGCCATCGGGAGCACCGGGTGTTTTCCCGGTGGGCCGCTGGGTAATTTTGGCCGGTCCGCTGCTGCACAAGTATAAAAAAACTATGATAGTATTGATCAGGGCTGGCCCCTCCTACAGGCGACATAGGCAGTGCCCTAGGCTCCGACATTCCCACGCGGACCCCATTACAGAGCGAAAATTTTATATACTTCGAAAGATTTTGAAAGGTTAAGAGAAGCTTTCATTTTAAAATCATATAATGACTTTTATTTTGAAATTACTTACACATTCAAGCACATTTCTGTATGCGCGCAGTCACTCCGACACTCGCGTGGACTTCATTATTTGATATACAAATCACAATAATGGTGTCCTGTGGTGTGACACTTTCTTCATCTAACTATTTTAAACAACATTTTCTGATGTTGTATATCTATATTTATAAATATATTATATATTAGTATTATACTTGTTTCCACGGCCTCGTATTAACTAAGACAGTAGTTTATTTGCACTTCTAGACAAAAGTTGAAAGGTGATTAGGATCTTTAAAAACTTAAATTTTTAGAAAAATTAGAAACACATTTTCCCTTGTATTTCATGTACATTTTAACTTATCTGTATGTTGGGAAGAAAAAAAAAAGGACATGTTATTTGTCTGAGCTATAAAGTGCTTATTTTAGTGCTTTCTCTAAAAAATCCACTCATCACATTTACAGTGGTTTTATATGTTTTAAAGTTATGACAGTTTTTGCACTGGTGGGGCCTGTTATCATGGCTAGCAATCAATAGAAATGTCTTTTTTCTACACAAAAATTTTAAATTGAGCAGGAAAATTAAATCAATGAGGTGGTGTGTTGTGGTGGGTTGCGGGCCTGGTTTGGTGGGCCACTCTGGGCCAGAAAGTCCAAGGCCACTTTTTAGTCCCAGTCCACTCCTGGTTTAAAGGCAGAAATGTGAAGCTTATAATTTTATAAAAGCACTTACATTCATTCGTATGTTAAAACTTGTGTATTATTTGAGTTGTAAAGTTATTTAAATCATCAATTACCGGGATTACAGAGTTTTTACGTTTACAAATTGGCTCCATTCACTTCCACTGTAAGTGCCTCACTGTAACCCAGATTTTTGCTTTTTCAAAGAAAAGGAGGGACGAGTCAAAATACATTTTTGTGGATATCAACATTATGCCACAAATGCTGTCGATTAAACTACTTCTATTGAACACGTAATATTCCTTTAAGTTTGATAAATCTGATCAAATTTAACAGCATAATTTAATTCATCCATGCATGCAGGAAGAAAGAACAATCTCAGACCTGTCCAAAGGAAACTGGATATTGGGCAGCAGGGGAAAGATGCCAAAACCCGAGCCCTGATGTCTACAATGTCATCCGAAGGCAGCATGAATCCGACCTAGCCGGCACACGCCCTGACATCAAGAACACTTCCTTCCTGGGTTCTTCTCCAGACACTCCACCGGGAGATTATGACAACCTGGCAAGCAGGGACACTGAGAGTGGTTTTGTGACACTGGCCAGCACTGAGAGCGGCTTTGTTACCAATGATATGTATGACACGCTGCAAGGCCGTGGAAATGGGAAATACTACAGAGACCAAGGATGGATGGATGAATTATATGACTACTGAAATGCAAGAAGAACATTAGTTTGATCCTGGATTCTCCCTTTGAGAATAAAGCAATAGTGGCTGTTGATCTGTTCACCAAGTGTTGGTGTAAGATATCCAATATTAGTATAGGTTTGAAACTGTGGAGCACTACAGCTTAAAAGAACATTCAAATGAGGTCTGAAAATGTGTGGACTCTGTGCAGCCTTACTTTAGGATCTTCAATATGCATTACATGAATGAGAGAGAACAGTTCTACATTATATTTTCCATCTACCATAAATGTAATGGCTACCAGAGTTTCAGTGGAGCAACATCTGAAGTTTGCGGGTACTACATTAGTATCAGATGTAGCTTTTTACCTATGTTTCTAGTTTTTTTTTTTTTGTAGACCCCCATTACACATGCTAAAATAACCACAACTGTAATACTAACCAGTTTCTCAATGCATCTTCAAGCCAATTTTGGCTACTGCAAGTATGATTTGAGAAGCACGCCAATGGTGATACAACTTTAAAAAGATGAAATATTATAATATTTCAACAAACTGCTCAACAAATCATAATGAGATGGCTTGGGGATGAGCTTGGATGTTTTGCATGACCCTGTTATGATGCTTTTTTTGAATGTGCTGTATTGGACTCAGTAAGAACACTGTGACAGTCTCTTCCAGACTGTCTTTTTCTGTGAAATAATGAATGACCAAAAATCCTTCAAGTTTCTTATGCAAAAATATTTGAATGTGTATGCAGTGATGTTGATGAAGCCTTAATAAACAAAACTAAAAAATTCTATCTATCTATCTATCTATCTATCTATCTCTCTCTCTCTCTCTCTCTCTCTCTATATATATATATATATATATATATATATATATTTCCTTTTACATTTTGGTAAATATCATATTAATTCATCACTAATTAGGATTGTATAGGTTTTGAATGCGTGTGCAGTTAGAAGAGGGCATTATTGTAGTAACTGTTTTTTACAACAGGGGTCGCTGTCTGACCGCATGTTGAAACTTCGACGACTCAATCCGTAAGCGCACATCTACATATGTCTAATGTTTACATAAACTGATTATATATACAGCAATGGAAAAATGAAGAGACAACTGCAAAGTTATGAGTTTCTCTGGACTTACTATTTATAGATATGTGTTTGAGTAAAATTAAAATTTTTGTTTTATTCTATAAAGTACTGACAACATTCTCCCAAATTAAAATATTGTCATTTAGAGCATTTATTTGCAGAAAATGACAACTGGTCAAAATAACAAAAAAAGATGCAGTGTTTTTAGACCTTGAATAATTCAAAGAAAACAAGTTCATATTAATTTTTAAACAACATAATACCAATGTTATAACTTAGGAAGAGTTCAGAAATCAATATTTGGTGGAATAACCCTGATTTTCAATCACAGCTTCATCACCGATCCTCCACCTTGTCGTCTAATGGTTAGATGGAGACCTGGAGAGGCCTTCAAGCCACAGTGTCTCACACCCACTGTGAAATTTGGTGGATGATTGACGATGATCTGGATCATGGAATCGAGCAGATTCATCTTTGTGAAGGATGCATGAATCAAGTCACTTAAAAGGTTATCCTGGAAGAAAACTTGCTTCCTTTTGCTCTGACAATGTTCCCCAACTTTGAGGATTGGTTTTTCCAGCAGGACAATGCTCCATGCCACATAACCAGGTTAATCAAAGTGTGGATGGAGGACCTCCAGATCAAGACCCTGTCTCCAGCCCAATCTCCAGACCTGAATCCCATTGAAAACCTCTGGAATGTGATCAAGAGGAAGATGGATGGCCACAAGCCATCAAACAAAGCCGAGATGCTTGAATTTTTGCACCAGGAGTGGCATAAAGTCACCCAACAGCAATGTGAAAGACTGGTGGAGAGCATGCCAAGATGCATGAAAGCTGTGATTGAAAATCAGGGTTATTCCACCAAATATTGATTTCTGAACTCTTCCTAAGTTAAAACATTAGTATTGTGTTGTTTAAAAATGAATATGAACATGTTTTCTTTGCATTATTCGAGGTCTGAAAACACTGCATCGTTTTTGTTATTTTGACCAGTTGTCATTTTCTGAAAATAAATGCTCTAAATTACAATATTTTTATTTGGAATTTGGGAGAAATGTTGTCAGTAATTTATAGAATAAAACAAAAATGTTCATTTAACTGAAACACATACCTATAAATTGTAAATCCAGAGAAACTGATAATTTTGCAGTGGTCTCTTAATTTTTTCCAGAGCTGTATATATATATATATATATCCTATTGTGCATGCAAAATGATTTTTCGATATTTATATAAAAATATTTATTTAAATATATAGTAGGCATTTCCTTAACAAATAGGCATACAGTATATAATAATTTTGCATGCACAATACTGATTTATTATTTACAATAATATTTATTAAACGATTAAAAAGATTTATTATTACATTACTGATTTTTTATTTATTACAGAATATAATTTTTAAATATAGGCATTTTATCTGCTTTTCTCATCAGCAGAGCTCATTTTATTACCTATAATACCCTGTTCGATTTTTCCGTGTGGTTCATCGTCGTAATAAATAAACCAATAAATAAAAAATATGAAGTGTTGCGATGATGTCACTGCATGGTGTTTTGAAGAGGGAGAAGTAGACGCCTGACTTTTATGCATTTTTTAAATTAATGAATTAATTTATTTTTTGTTGTTGCACATATCAGGCAAAATCTTATTTTTCTTTAATGACATTCAGCACATTTTTGCCTTGGAACATTCTCAGTCTTTAGAAACAAATGTTTAGCCTACTTTGGTTTGGTGTCAATGGCACTGTTCACCTCATACTGAAGAAGCGTGCAGATAAATCTTAAATAATTATTAATATATGTGTGTGTATATATATATATATATATATATATATATATATATATATATATATATATATTATTATTATGATTATTATTATTATTATTTTTTTTTTTTTTTTTTGCATTTAATTTCTAGAGGTCAAATGTAACCAGCAACCAGACATGAAGACAGATTTCTCTGTGTTTGTTGAGTAACAGTCGGTATAACCGCTGACTGACGCACGCAGTGGATAAGGTTGTCTTGGTGACACACTGGTCGCGGACATTCAAGCAGCTTTGTGAGATCCGCCCCCTTTATAAAAATCCCTTCAGCACTGACGTCAATGCATGTCGAGCGCCAGAACATCATTCCTCATTCCGAGCATCAGAGTGGAATGCGCTCTCATTTCACAGACATGTAGAGACCTCATCTGGGAACGAAGAGATGTGCACGAGCCCTTGGCACCCATATGCCCCTTTTGCATTTTAGCGTTGGCATTAAAAACCAAATCACTCTCGGCAACTTGAATTGCTTTGTAAGTGAGCAGGTGAAGGTGCCCAAATCATTCACGCACCTCTTGATTCCGTAGCTCCCCTAGAAAACTATGGTCATGGCCGCCCAAGACCAAAAGCCGTCGCAGCGGGCTCCGGTTCGCGTCGGATTTTATGATATTGAGCGCACGTTGGGAAAAGGCAATTTTGCGGTTGTGAAGCTCGCGAGACATCGTATCACGAAATCAGAGGTGAGTAAACACACACTTTAGTGTTTGCAGTGTGCGCGCGCTTGCATGCAGTCGAAACAACTTAGACGTGTACTTTTATCCTAGATAACAAAAAAGGAAATAATATGTCATAATTTTCTTAGGCTATTTGTATGTTATAGTTTGTATAGGCTATAGCTGTATATAATATTTTCAGCATAAGTAGCGTATGCGTATTTTCCCAGTGGAAACGGTCACCTTTGATCTCTAGGACATAGTGGTAACTGCACTATTACTTGAAAGATTTTCGGATGTTCCAGTTGTTGTTTGACTACATGAATTCTACTTTACATTTTGCATTGCGTATATGTGGTGTATTTTATTATCCCTGTCATTAGAATAGATTATTAGTAGGCTATTAGATTATTGCTGATGTATGAAAAGATCCACCTTCTGTCTAAACTTGAGTTTGAACTTGTTAGAGGCAAAGAAAGAGCATGAGCTACAGTCAATATAAGGTTAGTTACAACCAAACTAGTTTGGATTTTTCACTCAGAGGTGAAAGTGTAAAAACTGTATATTCAAAGGCAGTTGCTTTCAGTTAAGACATTTGACAAGAAAGAGCCTAATTTTGGGAGAATTTGCTATCTGCCCAAATACTTTTTAAACCAATGTAACAAGTCATATACACAAGACTAGGTATATAACAGTGGTCTTAATGGAATATTCTGGGTTCGGTACAAGTTTAGCTCAATCGACAGCATTTGTGGCATGATGCTGATTACCACAAAAATTAATTTAGACATCCTATTTATATATATATAAAAAAATCTGGGTTCCAGTGAGGCACTTACAATGGAAGTGAATGAGGGTCAATCCGTAAATGTTAAAATACTCACTGTTTCAAAGTACAGCCACAAGAAATAAACAATATGCATGTTAACATGATTTTAGTGTGATAAATTCTGTGAAAATTTATATCCAATTTTACAACTTCGTTGCCATGACGACAGTAATGTGCAGTAAACCCTAAAACCCTAAAATGACTGTAATATCAAAAATTTCAACAACTTTACAGCTCAAATAATACACGAGTTTTAACAGAAGAATTTAACATGGCAGCCCCCATGAGGGGACCCTCTCTATGTAGAATAAAACAGCTTTTATAAGATTACTGATATAAACAAGGGCGTAGATTTTAATATTAGAATATTCATATCATAATATTTACAGTCGTTTTAGGGTTTTTTGACATCGTCATGCTAACGAAGCAGTAAAATTGGTTATAACTTTACACAGAAAAGGTTAGTAAGTGATTTTATCACACTAAAATCATGTTAACACATTTCCTTTATGTCTTTTAAAGTCATAATAATTACTTTCAAAATACTTTTGAAAAATGAGTATTTTAATGTTAAAAAATTGCCCCCATTCACTTCCATTGTAAAACTTCTCACTGGAACATCGATTTTTGATTTTTTTAAAGAAAAGGAGGAACGGGCCGAAATTAATTTTTGTGGTAATCAACATTATGCCATAAATGTTGTCGATTGAGCTTAACTTGTATTGAACCCAGAATGTTCCTTTAAGTAAGCAATATGTTTAGAATTATTTTTGTCTGTCAGTGCATCTAAATGCATGCATGAACGAAACAGCCCTTTATTTCTCTGGAATCTGAGAATTGGCTTTATGCATAAGCAGCTTTAAAATGCATATAACAAAAGCCCTCTGTAACTAACATTTACATCTGCTGAATTACAGGTGGCCATTAAGATCATAGACAAGACCCAACTAGATGCTGTGAACTTGGAGAAGATCTATAGAGAAGTGGAAATCATGAAGATGCTGGACCATCCTCACATCATCAAGCTTTACCAGGTACTGCATGATCACCATTGACTGTACTTACACTACTTGAATGTACTTCCTGCTACTAGAATGGCTATTTACTGAAAATGGCCTGTATTCATAGTAAATGTATGATGAACTACCCATAATGTTTTTATGTCATAATGACCTGTATGACTTATGTGTTTCCATATAATACGGCCTTTTGAATCAGACTAAAATCCAGTTGCTTTATAGGGTTAGCCTTATGTTATGTAAGATTTTTAGGTCACACTGGGCCTGGATGCTTGCAGCATCAGCAGAAGCAGCAGTCCAACTAAGGGCATTAGTTGTATTGTGATTTGTTTGACTGACATACTTTTTAAAAGCTTCCCACCGTTTCTTCGGCTGACTGAACTGGGAATATCAGGAACCCAGAGAAAGCTACAAGCAGGCAGAAAGAAATATGAATGAACCATAGCACAGTTATGGCAGCAGATGGAAATGTCATGGTTCTTTAATATACACTACTAGTTAAAGGGATGGTTCACCCAAAAATGAAAATTCTCTCATTTACTCACCCTCATGCCATCCCAGATGTGTATGACTTTCTTTCTTCTCCTGATCACAAATGATGATTTTTAGAAGAATATTTCAGCTCTGTAGGTCCATACAATGCAAGTGAATGGTGACCAGACCTTTTGAAGCTCCAAAAAGCAGCATAAAAGTAATCCATACAACTCCAGTGGTTAAATCTATATCTTCAGAAGCGATATGATTGGTGTGGGTGAGAAACAGATCAATATTTAATTCCTTTTTTACTATAAATCTCACATTCTGAAAGTGAAAGTGGAGATTTATAGTAAAAAAGGAATTAAATATTGATCTGTGCATTGTATGAACCAACAGAGTGGAAATATTCTTCTAAAAAATGTTGTTTGTGTTCAGCAGAAGAAAGAAAGTCATACACATCTGGGATGGCATGAAGGTGAGTAAAAGATGAGAGAATTTTCATTTTTGGGTGAACTATTCCTTTAAGTTGCATGTGTGTTTGTGTCCATTGTGTTAGATGGAAATGCTGCCAGTCTGTTGTGCTGTCCAGTTTTTGTACTAGTTATTTGTGGTTTAAAATTCTTTGTTATCTATTGCCTGAATCTGAGCTGATTATGACAGTCACATCTCTCCTCTTTCATAGGTCATGGAGACCAAAAACATGCTCTATCTGGTCACAGAGTATGCAAGAAATGGAGAGATATTTGGTGAGTGTGTCTGTTTCCCTAAATTTATACATAGATCCTTGCAAAAGTTCTCATGTCATTTTGATCTGTACTCTCCTCCACACTGTTACTCGTAGAATTTCAAATATTGCATGTGCAGCGAAGGCTTGCCTGCAGTGGATTGCGATGGTTATTCCACTTTTCTGTGTATCGCATCCATCTGTGCAGCGATTCGCACACTTAAAACCTAATGGATGAGCTGAGCAGAAGCTGTTTTTTAACCTACAGTATGATGATTAGTTGTGTCACCTGTAATGGAAAAAGGTCTTGGTGTTTTAGTCGAGAGTTACGTGTCCAAGGAAACAAACATCTCACCCATAACAAACCGTAAACCTGCAGTAACCATACAGTCATACTTGAAAAACAGTGAATGAGATTTATAGCCTCATTACAGGGGCAAAAGTTTGCATCTGAAAAGGCAAAACAGGGAATATTATATAAGAACTGCTGTCTAAAAGAGGAATAGGGTAATTATTTACAGGTAAATCCTTGATTTGTCCAGTGAGGCTTCTGTTATTGTGTTAATTTGCTAGTATTTGAAAGCATTTGTTGTCATGCACTAGTATGATTTCCAGAGTTTGCATTTCCTGGACATCAAAGTAGCTCACTTGTGTTTGGGAACAGGGTGCTTTGGAAAATGGTTGTAATGTGTGATGTGAGGGGACTGGGTGTTTACAATATGATCTGTCTGTTAGGCTTCGGACATTCTATATCGTTCCTTAGCATTCTGTAATACTTTATTATATCATTATAACTGAATTAGTTGAACAACAACAACAAACAAATTAGTCATATGATCATAAATACTGTACATTGTGAAGATTACATCTGTTCAGGTTCACACATATTTATGTAATTATTGTAATATGTATGCATTTGTTGGAGGCTTCTCCAACTGAGTCTTGGTTCCTCCCAAGGTTTCTTCCTCATCTTTATTTTTTAATTTAATTAGTTAGTTTGTGAGTTAGTTAGTTTTTGTCACCTTTGGCTTGTCACTGTAGGGTTTAAGACACTAGTCCTTGTAAAACTGCTTTGGAACAACATGTATTGTGAAAAGTAGCATTCACATCATTTCTGCGATGAGGTATTTTTGTATAATGAACTGTGTAATTCATTATAGTTGTCCCAAGCAACTGATTTCCTATAGCTGTGCTAGTTTAATATCTCTCTTATTAATCAGCTGTCTCTTGCTTCTGCATAATGTAATTTCAGCTCAAATCATGATTTCATGTGCATTGATTTTTTTATTTGATAATGAGCATTGTAATATGCAGGATAGCATACAGTCATTATCACAGCTTTCTAACTATATATATATATATATATATATATATATATATATATATATATATATATATATAAATATAGCAAGAAAAAGTATGAGAACGCTTTGGAATTACCTGTATTTATGTGTAAATTTTTCTTCAAATCTGAATCGATCTTTATCTAAGTTAATCATGAACAATCACAATCTGTTTTAACTAACACACAAATAATTGTATTATTCTTGTACATATTGAATACATCATTCAGACATTCACAGTGTAGGTTGTAAAAAGTATGTGGACCCCTAGGCTAATGACATTAACAAAAGCTAAATTGAGTCAGCAGTTAGAAAACCTGGCAGATGATTTATTACTGTGGCTACTCTCCCTAGAAGTGGCCGTCCAGCCAAGATGACTTAAAGGGCACATTGCAGAATGCTTAATGAGTTAAAAAATAGGGGTGGGTGGGGACACCCTGGACGGCATGCAAGGAGCAGACGTGTGAGCGACGAGCTCTGCGCACTTTGCTGAATTTTCGATTATTTTCATATTATAATCTGGTGAAATTTGTTACACCCAGTTACACATTTGCCCTTTGTTGCAAAACATGGCAAAGAAGTCAAAATCCTCGGGCTCGGGAGATATTAAAAGACACTTACGTGTTCAGGATGAAAGCCCCGACAGGCCTACAGACCGGGGACTCGATTTGGATGGCGCGGCGAGAGAGGAGATCCAGCGTCAGTTGTCCAACATATCGGTGATGATGACGAAGATTCTTGCTGACTTGGAGGATCTCGCTGTAATACGGCGATCGATCACGGCGATGGAAATAAAATTCTCAGAGTTAGGTACAAGAGTGACTGATGTTGAAAAACGAATCGATTTTCTGGAATCTTCGGAGAGGGAATTAACCGCTAATCCACCCACGACCAAAGTTGATCTGGAACATCTCCTTGAAAAGCTTGAAGATCTTGAAAATAGAAGCCACAGGAATAACGTTCGAATTGTTGGAATTCCTGAGCTTGAGGAGGGCAGAGATATGGTGAAATTCCTAGATGAGTTTTTCCCGAGTCTGCTCGACATAACAGGTCACAAGCTGGAAATCGAGCGAGCTCACAGAGTGCCAGCTCACAGATCTGCTGAGGGAGACAGGCCCAGATCGATTCTGGCCAGATTTCTTAGATCATCCGATAAAGATCTTGTGTTGCGCCAGGCGAGGAGCAAAGGGAAGCTTTCTTGGAAGAACCATAATATTTTCTTGTTCCCGGACTTTGTGAGTTCGACAAGAGAGAAACGCGATCGGTTCAAGGAATGTAAGAAACTCTTACATCAGAAAAACATCTCGTTTGCTCTGATATTTCCGGCCAAACTGAGAATAGAAACGAAGGTCGGTCGCAAAGTATTCACATGTCCAAATATGGCAATGTCTTTTATTGAATCAATGGATGAGTAAACCACTGGATGTTTCTCATGTGAGTGGGCCTGACTCGCTGTACTAACTCTTGAGGATGCTGGGCGACATTTTGGATTTTTGCGTTGGCTCCGCCGAGCGGCTGGAGCTTGTTTTGTGAGTAACACTTTTCCTTAAAGAAACTTTTGCATTGATGAAAGATTACTTTTGCATTGAAGTTCCCGGACAGATTGAGAGTGGACACTACGGATGACCGCAAAATATCTACATGCTGCTCACACAAAGGATGTTTTTTATGAAGCCGACGGATTATGTAAGTCATGGTATATACTTTTATGCAGCCTCTGAGTGAATTGTCTCGACCATCCGGGGAACCGGGATGCCGGTGTTGTTTCTTTTTGTATTGGTTCCGCCTAGCGGCTGGAGCTTGTTCTATTGAATAACACTCCTTGGAACAGCTGTGGATTAATCTGTTCGTTCTTCGTGCTTATTCCTCCTGCTGGCTGTAGTTTGTTTTGAGTTTTTTTTTTTTTATGGGACATTGGAATGATTACGTCATCCGCTGAACTCATAACAGCTGGCTCACTGAACATTCGTTTGTCTGTCTGAGGAATCTGAACGGTTTTATATCAGCTGGAATTTGTTTTGTGGAAGATCACACCTTTAAAACAGTTCTGTGAATGAATCTACACGTTCTTAGTGTTCATTCTTCCTATTGACTGGGTTTATTTTACAAAGTATTTTCTGTTATGTAATTTTGCCTCACAAATTTGTGAGGCAAAATTGAGCAATCCGATGGCAAAGTTGTCGTGGGGACTCGTGTGCGTTCATGGACCTTTTGAGTTTAGAGGGATTGTCGCCGGTTGGCGCTGTCGTGCACGGGGTTAATGCGCACGTTTTTCTTTTTTCTGTTTGTTTTGTTCGGGGGTTGATTGTTTCACTAATGGGGAATGTGGTCTATATAATTTTGTTTTTGATACACAATTTATTTATTTTACTATATCAAAATGTCAAATGTTAATATGAGTGTACTATCTCTCTCCACATGGAATATAAATGGGTTGGGGCACCCCATAAAAAGAAGGAAGGTTATTACTTTTCTTAAACGTAAGAAATATGATATAGTGTTTCTTCAAGAAACACATCTCTCCCCGCAGGAAGCTGAAAAATTTGGGAAGATATGGGGTGGACATGTTTTCTTTAGTGTTGGCTCAAGTAAGAGCAAAGGAGTCATTATATTGGTAAATGAACATCTACAATTCAAATGTCTCAAACAGAGCAAAGATAAATTAGGAAGAGTCATTATTGTTTTAGCTGAAATTCAAGGGCAAAGGTTGATTTTGGCTAATATTTACGCACCTAACGCTGATGATCAGGGCTTTTTTATAGATCTTGAAGGGATGTTGCAAACTGTTGGCACCCCTCATGATATAATATTGGGAGGAGACTTTAATCTTTTGATGGACTCAGTCATTGATCATAGTGAAGCAAAAGTGTGCAAATCCCCTAGAGCAACATTGATGCTTCACAGGATGTGTAAAAATTACAGACATTTGGAGACTTTTGAACCCATCTGGTAGAGACTATACATTTTTTTCATCAGTCCACAAGATTTATTCTAGAATAGATTTTTTTTTAATATCCAAATCCCTCATTTCATCTGTTGTTGATTGCTCAATTGGAAATATCTTAGTCTCAGATCACGCCCTGGTGAGTTTAGAGGTGATGCCACATAGAGAAAAATAAATCTTATAGTTGGCGCCTTAATGTGTCCCTTTTGCAAAATCCTGATTTCCAACAAATGTTAAAGACTGAAATCAGTGTTTATATGGAGACCAACTGGTCCTCGGTATCCTCTGTGGGTGTGGCTTGGGAGGCACTTAAGGCGGTTCTTAGGGGTCGGATCATACAGTATGCCTCATTCATCAAAAAATCCAAAGCACAAGAACTCGTGGAGTTGGAAAGAAATATTAAAAGTGCAGAGGCAGAGCTGAAGCGCCGTATGTCATCTGATGGCCTCAGAGAATTAACCCGACTGAAACACAGATATAATACTATTTTGTCACAGAAAGTGGAGTTTTGGTTATTCGGGGCAAGACAGTCATACTTTGAGTCAGGTGATAAAGCAGGAAAACTTTTGGATAGATATATAAAGCAAAGAGAGTCTTTTTCTATCATTCCCTCAGTGAAATCTGCTTGTGGTGAAATATTTACCTCGGCTATTGATATTAATAATGCCTTCAAAGAATTCTATATTGATCTTTATAGTTCCACGTCTTCGTCTACTGATGAAGATATTAGGAACTTTGTGGAACCATTAGATCTCCCTAAACTGACGAATGAGCAAAAAAACTCTCTTGATTCTGAGATAACCTTGGAGGAGCTTGATGAGGTAATTAAGTCCCTGCCTACAGGCAAGGCTCCAGGGCCTGACGGCTTTGCCGCTGAGTTTTTCAAATCTTATGCTACAGAACTGGCACCACTTTTGTTAGAAGTTTATACTGATTCATTAAAGAATGGAAAGCTTCCTCCAACCATGACACAAGCCCGGATCAGTCTGATTCTAAAAAAGGATAAAGATCCAAGCGAGTGTAAAAGTTACCGCCCAATTCCGCTGATCCAGTTAGATGTAAAACTTTTGTCCAAAATTCTGGCTAATCGATTAAGTAAAGTTATGACATCTCTTATACATATAGATCAGGTGGGGTTTATTCGAGGCCGTAGTTTTTCTGATAATATTAGGCGTTTCATCAATATCATGTGGTCAGTAGCAAATGAACAATCTCCGGTTGCTGCCATCTCACTTGATGCCGAAAAGGCGTTTGATATGGTAGAATGGGATTATCTTTTCAAGATTTTGGAAAGGTATGGGTTCGGGAATACATTTATTGGTTGGATTAAGTTACTTTATAGACACCCTGTAGCAGCGGTACAAACAAATGGGTTAATGTCAGATTATTTTACTCTGGATAGGGGCACCCGGCAGGGTTGCCCTCTTTCCCCATTATTGTTCTGTCTTGCCCTGGAACCATTAGCAGCCACGATAAGAAAGGAGGATGATTTTCCAGGGGTGATGGCGGGAGGTGTAGCGCATAAGCTTCTGATTTACGCAGATGATATTTTATTATTCGTCTCCAACCCCACTAGATCCATGCCTTGCCTCCAAAAAATTATTAACTCCTTTTCCAAATTCTCAGGATACAGAGTCAACTGGTCTAAATCCGAAGCTTTGGCTTTGACAGCGTACTGTCCAGTAACGGCTTTCCAGCCGGGCGCCTTCATGTGGCCCAAACAGGGAATTAAGTATTTGGGAATTTTATTCCCAGCAAATTTGTCTGATTTAGTCAGAGTTAATTTTGATCCCTTAATAAAAAGGTTTTCGAATGATGTGGACAGGTGGGCTTCATTACACTTATAGATGATTGGGAAGGTTAATGTTATTAAAATGAATTGCATTCCAAAATTTAACTACCTACTACAATCTCTCCCTGTAGATGTCCCCCTCTCTTATTTTAAGCAATTTGATAGCATAGTGAAGTCCTTCATTTGGAATGGTAACCGTCCCAGGTTAAATTTCAGTAAATTACATAGGCCGATTGACAAAGGTGGGTTAGGCCTACCCAAGATTTTATTTTATTATTATGCATTCAGTCTTAGACATTTGGTTCATTGGTTGTTTCCACCTGAGAGAGCTCCTCCCTGGTTTTGTATTGAAAAGGAAGTTCTTGCCCCTATCTCGCCACTGCAAAGCCTTTTGATTAAACTAGCTGGAGAGGTTAAGTCGCACCCCGTTATTTTGCATTTACACTCGATATGGACAAAAGTGTCCAGAGTGTTTAATTCTGATATTTATTTAAATGTTGCCTCGAGCATATGGCAGAACCCTAAACTATGCATAATAAGTCCCCTTTCTGTTGGTCAGATTGGATTGTGAGGGGGGTTAATACACTTGGTGACCTGTATGAGGGTGGAGTATTGAGATCTTTTGAAAATTTGATTCAACATTTTGGGATTCCCAGATCTCAGTTTTATAAGTATTTACGGCTGCGCCACATGCTCTGCTCTGTTTTTGGGAGTAGCATATACCCCCCTAGAGCGGCAGATACTCTGGAAGTGGTGATTGCTGCTTTTGGGAAGGGTCATGAGGCATCAGTGTATTACTCCTTGTTAATTCAGAGTCTGGGGGACCGAGCTTTAAATTCTCTTAAAAGATTATGGGAGAAAGATTTAAACTTGGTATTGGAGGAGGGAGTGTGGGCAAGGATTCTAAAAAACATAAAGTCTGCATCTAGAGATGCAAGGGTTCGCCTTATGCAATTTAAGATTTTACATAGATTTTATTGGACCCCCTCTAGATTGTATAGGCTTGGTCTTAAGGACACACCCATCTGCTGGCGATGCCATACTGAAGATGGAGACACCATCCATGTTTTTTGGGGGTGCCTTAAGATCCAAGAATTTTGGCTGAAGGTGCAAGGTTTTGTGTGTGATGTGTTGGGCACTCAGGTCTTGTTCTGCCCCAGACTCTGTATTTTGGGTGATAGGGAGGTCATGGATTTGGTAGATAAGCACATGAAGGACTGGGTTTTGACCGGTGTGATGATTGGTAGACAGGTTATTTTGAGGAGTTGGAAGTCGGATGGAGCACCTTCGTTCCCGGAGTGGTGCGCGGAGATGGGGAGGGTGGCTGCCTTCGAGGAGGGGTCGAGTATTAGGATGGGGGTTAGGGAAACTTACAGTAAGAAATGGGGCAATTATTTAGCATTTTTGAGGGAATCTCGTGGTGGGGCGGTGGAGGGAGTAATTTAAAGTTTTTTTAATTTTATTATTATTATTTATTTTTTTATTTTTTTTATTTCTTATTATTATACTTGATTATTGTATGTTATTTTATGTTGTTGTTTTAGTTTTCTGTGTGTGTGTGTCTATATTATATTGACCACAGGGGTGTTCGTGGGGGGGTCAGGGTGGTTTGAGAGTTTGGTAGGGGGAGGGGATATAGTGGGGGTTTAATGTTAAAAGTTTTTGATTCATTACATATATGTTGTTGTATTTCTTGTGTTAATTTATGAATCAATAAAAAAATTTAATAACAAAAAATAGGGGTGGGTAAAAATATCGATTTTCCGATGCATCGCGATCTTCTTGAATGATCTCGATATCGATTTTTAAAACCCATTTGTCACTGAATAATGACTCTTTTAATACCCTTTCTGTTCTTTACAGTCAGTTGTTGATCATAAACAACAACAAAAAATAAACATTTAATCAGGCATAGTGCAGATGAGATGAAGCCATTCGAGTCTCTCTCATTAACATGCTCTTATTTAAAGATGCTGTTTTTAGAAATACAGGATTCCCTTAAAGAGACAGTAACGGTTTTTAGCACATGTTCAACAAATCAATGTAAATACCTGTAAATAGTATAAATTTAGCAATTAAACAATACAAATTTAACAAAATATAATATATGCAATATAATATTATATTTATTGATTCAAAACATTGATTTGTTCATTTTTAATAAGCTAAAATTTGACCAAAATGATGAATAACTATTATTTATTAAAACTAACCCCATTTAATATATAATTAGTAAAATTAATATTTTCATATTGTACCTAGTTAAAAGGTCCTCTGTATAATTCTCAGAATTAGGTGGGAGAGAATTTATTTCATATGTAAGCAAAAGGGACATTATAACTGAAATATACCCATATGAATCAATATTGAATCGAAATCAGAATCAAATCCAGAGCTTATGAATCGGAATCGAATCTAATCGAATCGGGAAATCTGTATCTATACCCAGCCCTAGTAAAAGAAGAACCCTAGAGTAACAGCTAAAGACTTGAAGGAATCACTGGAACTGGTGAACATCTCTGTTCATGAGTCTACTATACAGAAAACATTGAACAGGCATGGTGTCCATGGCAGGACACCACGAATGAAAATGCTGCTTAACAACAAAAACATTGCTGCGCACTTGAAGTTTGCCAAAGACCACCTTGACACTCCACAGCGCTACTGGGAAAATGTTTTGTGGACTGATGAAACTAATGTTTAATTATTTGGGAAGAACACGCAGCACTACATATAGTGTAAAAAGGTCACCGCATACCAACATGAAAGCATCATCCCAACGGTGAAGTACGGTGGAGAGAGCATCATGATTTGGGGCTGCTTTGCTGCTCCGGGGTCTGGACTGCTTGGCATCATTAGGGGAAAAATGAATTCTCAAGTTTATAAAGATATCCTACAGGATAATATCAGGGAGGCTGTGTACCAGCTGAAGCTCAGTAGAAGTTGGGTGATGCAGCAGGACAATGGAGTGGCCCAGTCAGAGCCCAGACCCATATACTGTATATATATATATATATATATATATATATACACTATATTGCCAAAAGTATTTGCTCACCCATCCAAATAATTGAATTCAGGTGTTCCAATCACTTCCATGGCCACAGGTGTATAAAATTAAGCACCTAGGCATGCAGACTGCTTCTACAAACATTTGTGAAAGAATGGGCCGCTCTCAGGAGCTCAGTGAATTCCAGCGTGGTACTGTGATAGGATGCCACCTGTGCAACAAGTCCAGTCGTGAAATTTCCTCGCTACTAAATATTCCACAGTCAACTGTCAGTGGTATTATAACAAAGTGGAAGCGATTGGGAATGACAGCAACTCAGCCACGAAGTGGTAGGCCACGTAAAATGACAGAGTGGGGTCAGCGGATGTTGAGGCGCATAGTGCGCAGAGGTCGCCAACTTTCTGTAGAGTCAATCGCTACAGACCTCCAAAGTTCATGTGGCCTTCAGATTAGCTCAAGAACAGTGCATAGAGAGCTTCATGGAATGGGTTTCCATGGCCGAGCAGCTGCATCCAAGCCATACATCACCAAGTGCAATGCAAAGCGTCGGATGCAGTGGTGTAAAGCACGCCGCCACTGGATTCTAGAGCAGTGGAGACGCGTTCTCTGGAGTGACGAATCACGCTTCTCCATCTGGCAATCTGATGGACGAGTCTGGGTTTGGCGGTTGCCAGGAGAACGGTACTTGTCTGACTGCATTGTGCCAACTGTGAAGTTTGGTGGAGGGGGGATTATGGTGTGGGGTTGTTTTTCAGGAGCTGGGCTTGGCCCCTTAGTTCCAGTGAAAGGAACTCTGAATGCTTCAGCATCCCAAGAGATTTTGGACAATTCCATGCTCCCAACTTTGTGGGAACAGTTTGAGGATGGCCCCTTCCTGTTCCAACATGACTGCACACCAGTGCACAAAGCAAGGTCCATAAAGACATGGATGAGCGAGTTTGGTGTGGAAGAACTTGACTGGCCTGCACAGAGTCCTGACCTCAACCCGATAGAGCACCTTTGGGATGAATTAGAGCGAAGACTGCGAGCCAGGCCTTTTCGTCCAACATCAGTGTCTGACCTCACAAATGCGCTTCTGGAAGAATGGTCAAAAATTCCCATAAACACACTCCTAAACCTTGTGGAAAGCCTTCCCAGAAGAGTTGAAGCTGTTATAGCTGCAAAGGGTGGGCCGACTTCATATTAAAACCTATGGATTAAGAATGGGATGTCACTTAAGTTCATATGCATCTAAAGGCAGATGAGCGAATACTTTTGGCAATATAGTGTATATATATATATATATATATATATATATATATATATATATATATATATATATATATATACTACCATTCAAAAGTTTGGGGTCACTTGCCTGAAATGTTTCTCATGATCTTAAAAATCTTTTGATCTGAAGGCATATGCTTAAATGTTTGAAAATAGTTTTGTAGACAAAAATATAATTGTGCCACCATATTAATTTATTTCATTATAAAACTAAAATGTTATTAAAAAGAAAAGTTTTTGAAATGGATGACTTGGACCAAATAATAAAGAAAAGCAGTCAATAAGTGCCCAACATAGATGGGAACTCCTTCAATACTGTTTAAAAAGCATCCCAGGGTGATACCTCAAGAAGTTGGTTGAGAAAATGTACCATTTCTGCAAAATCTAGGCAAAGTGTGGCCACATTGAAGATGCTAAAATATAACATTTCTATTATTCCATAGTTGTGATGACTTCACTATTATTCTAATAATAGTATGTGAAAACAATTAAAATTAAAGAATGAGTAAGTGACCCTAAATTTTTGAATGGTAGTGTATGTAAATATATATATACACTGGTAGCCAAATGTTTGGAATAATGTACAGATTTTGCTCTTGTGGAAAGAAATTGGTACTTTTATTCACCAAAGTGGCATTCAACTGATCACAGTTTATAGTCAGGACACTAATAATGTGAAAAATTAATATTACAATTTGAATATTTTTTTCAGAACTTCTTAAACTACGTCAAAGAGTTCTCATCAAAAAATCCTCCACGTACAGCAATGACAGCTTTGCATTGGCATTCTAGCTGTCAGTTTGTTCAGATATTCAGGTGACATTTCACCCCACACTTCCTGTAGCACTTGCCATAGATGTGGCTGTCTTGTCAGGCACTTCTCACGCACCTTACAGTCTAGCAGATCCCACAAAAGCTCAATAAGGTTGAGATCCATAACACTCTTTTCCAATTATCTGTTGTCCAATGTCTGTTTCTTTGCCCACTCTAACCTTTTCTTTTTGTTTTTCTGTTTCAAAAGTGGCTTTTTTTTTTTTGCGCAATTCTTCCCATAAGGCCTGCACCCCTGAGTCTTCTCTTTACTGTTGTACATGAAACTGGTGTTGAGCACGTAGAATTTAATGAAGCTGTCAGCTGAGGACATGTGAGGCATCTATTTCTCAAACTAGAGACTCTGATGTACTTATCCTCTTGTTTAGTTATACATCTGGCATTCCACATCTCTTTTTGTCCTTGTTACAGCCAGTTGTCCTTTGTCTTTGAAGACTGTAGTGTTCACCTATGTAGGTCCTTCAAGGTAGCCTGGAGAGGTGAGGTATCCAAGCCACATCAGCTACTTACTGGGGTACCTCAGGGATCAATGCTTGGGCCACTTCTCTTCTCTATATACACAACATCACTGGGACCCATCATTCAGGCACACGGTTTCTCTTACCACTGCTACACTGAAGACATACAGCTCTACTTGTCTTTCCAGCCCAGTGACACTACAGTGACTGCTCGAATCTCTGCCTGCCTGGCAGACATCTCGGCCTGGATGAAGGAACACCACCTGCAACTCAACCCAGCCAAGACCGAACTCCTTGTCTTTCCAGCCAACCCTGCTGTAGAACACAACATCACCGTGCAGCTGGGTTCAACTACAGTAATGCCTTCCAAAATGGTCAGAAATCTAGGGGTAACCATCGATAACAAACTAAATTTCACTGACCACATCTCAAAGACCGCAAGATCATGTAGATTTAAACTCTACAATATCAGAAAGATAAGACCCTTCCTCTCTGAACATGCCACACAGCTTCTTGTTCAGTCACTTGTCATAACTAGACTGGACTACTGTAACGCTCTCATTGCAGGCCTCCCTCCATGTGCAATTAGACCCCTGCAAATTATCCAGAATGCAGCAGCACGTCTGGTCTTTAATCAACCAAAGAGAGCGCATGTTACACCACTCCTTGTCTCTCTTCACTGGCTGCCGGTTAATGCACGTATCAAATTCAAGGCTCTGATGCTGGCATACAGAACAGTAACTGGGTCTGCTCCAGCATACCTAAAATCATTTCTGCAGAGCTACGCACCCACTAGAAGTCTGCGATCGGCTAAGGAACGTCGTCTTGTTGTACCAACTCAAAAAGGCACCAGAACACTTTCCCGGACTTTCGGCTTCATCATACCACGTTGGTGGAATGACCTTCCCAACTCCATCCGTGAAGCTGACTCACTTTCTGTCTTCAAAAAACGGCTAAAAACACATCTTTTTCATGAGCACTTATTCAGTCACTGATAAAAAAAAAAAGTGCTTGTTGCACTTTAATCTGTTTTGAATACTATTCTGATGCTAGTGAAACTTTGTAATATGGCACTTTTTCGTACCACTGTCTCCTTAAGATGATTCGCTTACGCTTTCCTCTTTTGTAAGTTGCTTTGGATAAAAGCATCTGCCAAATGAATAAATGTAAATGTAAATGAAATCTACAGTTTTTTGGCAATTTCAAGCATTGTATAGCCTCCATTCCTCAAAACAATGATTGACTGACGAGTTTCTAGAGAAAGCTGTTTCTTTTTTGCCATTTTTGACCTAATATTTACCTTAAGACATGCCAGTATATTGCATACTGTGGCAACTCAAAAACAAACACAAAGACAATGTTAAGCTTCATTTAATGAACCAAATAGCTTTCAGCAGTGTTTGATATAATGGCAAGTAATTTTCTAGTACCAAATTAGCAATTTAGCATGATTACTCAAGGATAAGGTGTTTTAGTGACAGCTGCTGGAAATGGGGCCTGTCTAGATTTGATCAAAAACATTTTTTTCAAATAGTGATGGTGCTGTTTTTTACATCAGTAATGTCGTGACTATACTTTGTGATCAGTTGAATGCCACTTTGGTGAATTAAAGTACCAATTTCCTTCCGAAACAGCAAAATCTGTACATTATTCCAAACTTTTGGCCAGTGTATACTGTATATACTATGAGCTGGAGACTTGCAGAGATCATAATCATGAAAAGTGTAAATTTGCTTTCCCAGAATGTCCCTGTATGCTATTTGAGATTGAAGGGCTTTGGTTGTTTTTGGTGCTAGGTCATCTCATCTAAAGTTGTAATTGTAGAACGTCATGTGGTTCATCTTTTCCTCCTCTATTAAAGACAATTTTCAAAAATTATGCAATGCTTTTTAGATTTTCTGTATCTTTTGAGGGCTTATAACATGGGAAGAGGCCAATGACCTTCACATTACTTAATCGCAATTCTTTTTACAGTAATTTCTACAGAAGCGTAGTGAGTAACATTGATTCATTTATTCATTCATTCTATCACTTGGTAAAAATGTATATAATTTTGTGAAAAGTTGATGCAGACGTGTGTTAGGCTTCCTGTCACTTACGCGTCATATTTTTATATTCCATATCTCAAAAGCCTTCTAATGTGATGTGTGCTTCCTTATCATATTTTGAATGTTAGTGGGAAACTTTCATTCTGCAGTGTGCCATTTTTGTTGTAGGTTCTAAATATCATTATCAACATCATCATGATATGCATTAGATGCTTATTTTCCTTAGTACCTGCTGGGTGCAAATGACACTTTGTCATATACTCAGTCCATAGGGATGTGAAGCCATCTGTCAACTCAGTATCGTACCATCCCACTCGTGCTGCACCACACCACTTCACAGCGCATTCACATGCACAGCGCATCCTTTCAAGTCTCCTACATGTCCCTAACACATGGGCTGTATGACGCACGCAAACATACGCATGCAACTGCCATCTTCATGCCCTCGACAACTGATTTGGTCAAAGGACTGCTGTTTTATCAGCACTCAACTCGCATCTGAATTAGGCATGGCTGACAGTCAGGTCCTTTTGTGAATGCATGGTTGGCTGAGGATGACAGGTTGGCCTTTTTGTGCCATGTTTTGGAGGGAATTAATGCATGCTGTTTGCTTAGGTTTATTTTGTTGGATTAGATTCATGAAAAGCTGGTGGATGCATATTCATGGCACTCTCATAGCAATAGGTATTAAACAAAAACCTGTGATACATGGAAAGGGACACAAGTGAATACTGTGTACATTAAGCCCATTTAATAGACTTAGATTTAATTAATAGCCTCCATTAAGAAGATGAACAGAATGTTTTGATATTTCTCCTTGAGGTCCATTTAGCACCATGCAGACTCATCACACTGTGAAGAATAGGTCGAAAGTTCTACTGCTGAAATCGGTGTGTGCTTGCCAAAATTCTAACCACTGCCCCCAGTGACCAAAGCTGGAAGTACTGTAAAGGTGAAATGTCCACAGAGTGGTGCCAAAAGCGAGTTGTATTTTTAGTTGTAAATGATGCAATGGATTTAACAGGAATGCATAATTTATTAATCCCACCCCCAAACCAAACCCCAACCCTAAACCTAACCATCAGAGGAATTAAATTTAATTTCACAGTGAAAATGCATTTTGTGACTCACAAAACAATTCCTCTGAGATGTGCTGCTTAAACTGTTAAAGGAATATTCCAGGTTCATTACAAGTTTAGCTCAACTGACAGATAATGTTGATTACCACAAAAATATAAAATTAATTTAGACTCATCCCTCCTTTAAAAAAAAAAAAAAGCACAAATCTGGGTTACAGTGAGGCACTTACAATAGAACTGAATGGGACTAATCTGTAAATGTTAAAATACACACTGTTTCAAAAGTATAGCCACAAGATGTAAACAATATGCATGTTAACATGATTTTAGTGTGATAAAATTGCTTGCTAACCTTTTCTTTGTAAAGTTATATTCAATTTTACAACTTCGTTGCTATGACAACATAACACTGTTAACCCTAAACCCTAAAATGACAATAAAAACAATGATTTAAACAACTTTACAGCTCAAATAATACACAAGTTTTAACAGAAGATGTGCTTTTATAAAATTATAAGATATAACAAAGTACTCCTGTAACATTGCTCTTTTCTAGCAATGCACAAGAAACCTTGAATTCAATACAAATATGCAATAACTTAAATAAAATAAGATAGTGAGCCAGTGTTTTCTTTTTATTATATTAATGTAATGCATCATGTTTTATACTATACCTGTTATTCTTAATGTACATTGTTCCACATGTATTTATATCACTGTATCTTGTGTTATATTATCCAGGCATTAATCCAGACATTCTAAAAAGAGTATTTGGGTTTGGGAGTCCATTTAGAATATACTCGTAGCAAAATACATTTGCAAATATAAATAGAACATATATTTATGCAACAGCGCTTTTTACTCAACTCACTTGCATAAAAAACACAGATCATATTCTCTTTAAAATGCATCAACACCATGGAAAGAACATAATAAAACAGTTATGCCAAATTAAATAAATAAATGCTTTAACAGCAATCAATACTATATTAATCTCTAGCATTGACATGGGTTCGTGAAGGAAACAAGTATAAATGTTTGCAAAACAGCAACAGCAGGGGTGAATTTTCGTTATAGTTTTCAGTTTTTCAGTGGGAATAGACCTTTCATCGGAAGTTCCTCTTGCAAAATCGTCATGGTTTTGGTGTGAGCAGACCTTATCTTCTATTAAATCTGGAATATTCTTTTAAAATCAGGCTGAAAACGTCTGGGACATTGTTAAAAAGAAACTTGAGTCACTCATTTCTAAAACTTTAGCAGAGCGACAGGTGCTGCACACAGCCAGAAACAGCAAGGTTTGACAGACTTTCTCTCATTGCACCTTTATCATTAGTTCTTCTGGTGTTTAGGACTAAGAGTATCTATCCTTTAAGTATCTATCCCTTAACCCTAACCCTAAACTTAACCCTAACCCTAACCCTGACCCCTTTAATAAGCCCCAAATAGCACTTAATCAGGACTGTTAAACAGATGTTTCCCTGCCTTTTCCCTGCTCATTTTCACCAAATGCCATTCTCACAAAAAATTCTTGACTATGACATGTTGCCTGGATGTGCAGATGATGATCCAATAACACCTGATCCCTCTCTGGCAACACAGATTACCTTGCCAGCCGCGGGCGGCTCAGCGAGATGGATGCGAGGAGGAAGTTCTGGCAGATCCTATCAGCGGTGGAGTTCTGCCACGAGCGCAACATTGTTCACAGGGACCTGAAGGCTGAGAACTTGTTACTGGATGCACATATGAATATTAAAATAGCAGGTAAGAGAAGGTAAATCTGCCCTCTTAGTTCTTACAGTTAGGGAACAGGTTATAAGAAGGTATGGAGTCAGTGAAACCAGTATGGTGTATCTCCTGTCCCAGTAAGTAAGCCATTCATAGGTTGACATCCGTGAAGAGTGTAAACACTGTGGCTTTGGCTTTGTGGTGCTTCCAAAACATTGTTCTGTTTATCTGAGTGGTTTGAGTCGTCAACTTCTGAGGCTATGTCCACTCTAATAAGTTTTCATTTAACGCATCTTTTTTTCTACGTTTTGGCCTTCCGTCCACACTGAGACAGCATTTTTGACAGCGAAAACTGAGCTTTTCTAAAGTGCTCTCCCAAGTGGATGAATTTGAAAATGGCGTCTTAACATTTTAGTGTAGACAGGGAAAACTGAGATTTCTGAAAATGATGATGCATTTGTTGTCATATGTCGCAGTCATGTGATCCATTCAACCCAAAACACTCAAGATGGCGGCCCATGTTGTAGCGGCGTTGTTGTGCCTGTTATTCACTTTGATAGCAATGTTAAATATAAATGTTAATTTGTAGAACCTACACATTGCTTTCCTTCAAAGGCGATGGGAAGTTTATTCGGAATTCATGTCCGGCAACGAAACACAAGGACAATTGCGTTTTAGACCATACATGGAACAGGAATTTTGTGGATGAGCAACTTTTTGAAAGCGCTTGAAAACGGCAGTGTTGATGGAGAGCGTTTTGAAAGCGAAAACGCACATGTTTGAGGCTGTATTTCATGGTGGGAACAAAGGAGAACGAAGGTGGGGCTGTTGGAGTTTTTTCGAAAAACGTGGCAGTAGTGGCCCAGAAATTACACACTTCACTTTTAGCATGCATTTTAATGGCAAACATTAGCATTGTTTAAGCACATGGAGTAGAACATAAAATGCCTCCTAAAGCATATTTTGGTGAAATGGTGAAATTCTGACAGTTCAGTCTAATATCCATGCCCAATACGATCCAACAATCTACAATCCAATCCTGTTATACCACTATTTATGTTCTTGATTCTTTTCAATCATGTCATATTCATGAAGTAATGACATTAAATTAAAACGAATCCAGTGAATTTTTTGAATGTTTTCTGCATTATCAACCATAAACTAATCTAATGCCCTGGCCCTTACCCTCTCTTGTGCATTCCACAAGTCAAATCAGATTATTCTCTCACACTGCGCACACATACAGTTCATACTGGATTTAGTTTCCCAGTTCATTCTTCAAACACTGACATATACTAAAGTTAGAATGACCACAACTCGTACAGTTCATGCAGAACATTGTATCTGCTGTGTAGAATGGTGAAATCATTGATGTTGCATTCATGTTGCAAATCACATAACCCTGTTTGCACACTAAATACTTAAAATGAACTTCCCTTGGAAAAAGTATATATTGCAAGTCTATATAATAATATTTGTAATTATCATTTCGTATTATTTTATTTGATTAATAATTTATGTTTACCTGAGGAAGTGTGTTATATTAGTCAGTCTATTGTAATTGGACAATAATTGCAGAGATTATCTTTACTGGCTAAAAATGTCTATATTTGACCAATTAACAAAAGTGTGTGAGACTGTGATTTCTAAAACCTACTGTAATATTGTAGTAACAATGATTTTTTTTTTTTTTTTTTTTTTTTTTGTGGAAACAATGGTTTTAATACAGTATACTGTATCCATATAGGAACCATGGTTTTACTGTAGATTAACCATGGTAATTCTTGTGGTTACTATGGTAGTAAAAACCAGAATAACCACAAAAGTATGATTTTTATTACAACAGTTTTCATTTTCCTGTATTATTACTACGGTTTTACTACAAATATCAAAGGTTAAAAAAGGTTGCATCCATATCGCCCTGTAGCTCAAGACTGATTGCCAACTGAAGCTAAGCAGGGTTGAGTGTGGTCAGTACCTGGATGGGAGACCTCATAGAAACTAAGGTTGCTGCTAGAAGAGGTATTAGGGAGGCCAGCAGGGGGTGCTCATCCTGTGGACTGTGTAGGTCCTAATGCCCCAGAATAGTGATAGGGACACTATACTGTAAAAAGGCACTGTCCTTTGGATGAGATGTTAAACTGAGGTCCTGACTCTCTGTTGTCATTAAAAATCCCAGGACACTTCTCAAAAAAGGTTCCTAATAATCCTCATCCACCAATTGGCTCTATAACTCTATTCTCTCCTTTCCACCAATAGCTGGTGTGTGGTGAGTGTGCTGCCATCACATCATCCAGGTGGATGCTGCACACTGGTGGTTGTTGAGGAGAGTCCCCTGTTCACTGTGTAAAGTGCTTTGAGTGTAGTGTCAGAAAAGTGCTATATATATTTTTTTTTTCAAATGTTTTTTAAATAAAATGACTGACTCAGTGTCTTGCTAAGGCTAATTTCATAGCTAACATTTTATGTTTCTTAAATATATACAATTAAATCATATATATATATATATATATATATATATTTTATTATTATTATTTGGCAAAAGAACAGCTTGGTTGGAAATGAAGCCCAATAAATATATTCTGCTTACAGGTGATTTTTATCTTAATTTTACTTCTTTTTGTTTATTTATTAAAACATCATAGGCTACTCGTATTTCATCTCAAGCATGCTCTTTACCGACAGTTTTGTTGACTTTGTTAACAAGTAGGCTAACTTTTGAAAAAAAAAAAAATAATCATTTGTTTGGGAGAAAATTGTTTGGTTTGGTGGAAATGACGCCGCAACTGTGGGACAGTCGTAATTTTGGGAAAATGGGTAGAAATCATTTTCACACAATAAATATCAAAATGGTTTGTTTATTTGACTATTTGTTTATATGATCATATAGTTTTAAACATGTAATAGTTTGTATTTTTATAATACATTTTCATAGTTTAATATTGAAAGGCGGGGTCTGGGACAAGGCTAAAACAATAAAATCTACAGTATACATAAAAAGCATTTGAGTCCCAAAAATAAATTAAGGCCTGGTAAAAAAGTTTCCAAGTCAGTTTTAATGGAACCTTCATATATACTGTATATAAAGAAGTGTTGAAATCTTTTAGTTTTAATCAAAATAAACCATGACATGAAAGTGCCCAAAGTTGAAGAAATACCCACATATCAGTGTTACTTTGGCAATCAGCCACCCTACTCAATAGATATTGGCATTGGTTATTAAAAACCCCATGTTGTTCAACCACTAACCACTAATTCATTTAGACTAATGCATCACAGATCATAAAAAGAACTTCCTGAAATACCTGCACCTGATCTGATCTAAATTCCCAGATGTTATCTAGACATCTTGCGTAATTGTTCAGAAAAAGAATCCACTTCTGGTTTTTTTCTCTTTTTTCTTTTCAAGAATGTTATTGCATTCTTGTGATGTAGAAAAATGACTGCGGTACAAAGACGCTAGTGGGAACGGGGGTGACAATGAGGCGCATGTAACATGCTGTGTGCTATAAGTACCAGTCACTGCGCAGAGAATAGAGCCTTATGCCAAACAGTTTGTCTGTATTTATGTCATACCAAGCTGCGAGAGAGGCACTGAATCCGCACTGTAGGGCGTTGCCATTGTGTCATTCATGTAAAGAGATAACAGTATGAAGCAATCACAGCAGAGGCTTTTTAAAATGCAACACCGCATCTTTCAAAACTATTCTTGTCAAAAATAGGGAGCTCTTTTTTTGCATGCATAAATTCCCAGAGGACATTTTTTGCTGCTCAGATGTGAAGAGCATATCTCTGATGATTTGGTCTAGGAAGAGGTTAATGTGAAATGTTTAAGTTCTTATTGAAATCTTACTGTTTAGATTGGAGACTGTGGTATCTTGGCAAATCTGAGCATATTTTGGGACATTGTTGAGATTTTTCTGAAACCCTAGAGAAGACACATGAAAATTTATGGGGGTCTTTTTCTCAGGAGAAACATCTGAGAAGCCGGAGATTTCCATTTGCTGTCTATTTACTCTCAGTCTAGGAGAAACAATTGAAATCTCTTCTAAAATCAGCCTCAAACTAGTTTGACTTTTTCCCCTTCACTTTTAGAATTATATGCCTGCATTATGTGTTTGCATTAGTTACAAGACACAGTATCCTTCTTTATAGTCAACCTCAAAACATGTACCCTGTGAGTTTATTCATTCCCACCCCCATACAATCATTAATCTACGTCATCAGCAGTGACGTACGTCAATTAATCTTTAAATTATATGGATTATTCAGTCTGCATCACTGCTATGCACCGCTGGTTGTCTATGAGCAGACCAAGACAGTTCCAAAGTCTGCATACAGTCAGTCAGTGATTACCATCTGCCTCACTCACTTCCTCCCGCTGCTGATTCACTAAAGATGTTTTTGCCTGCAAGCCGACATGCAACCAGGAATCTATTTAGCCATCTGGACAGTTTATATTATTGGTGTCATATATGAGTTTGCACCAGTGACCAGATCTGTCAGATTAAATATAATTAGTTTCCATATTGGGTGCACAAGTCTCTATTGGAACTGAGGCTGTGTTTGGAATAGCGTACTTCCATACTACTTGTACACTTTTATGCAATATGCAATATGTAAAATGTAAAATGTGCACAGTAGGCTATGCAAATTCTCTGTATGCACGATGACTTGGATATTTGCTAAAATATGCAGTATACAACAGATTACACTGCAAGGAATACCACCATAATGCAATCACATATTGTAATGTCATGCATTTTTTTGCATGACATTACTTTCCATTTCTAGTTAGACAAAAGGATTGAAAGTAATCAATAGCATATGTAAAAAGCACAAAACTGGAATAAAAAGGAACACCACTCTCTGAATTAACATGCAATGTAATGAGGTCAAAAGACAACAATGTAACTTTTGAAGTATTTATTATTGCATAAACAGCATACTTAGTTTCACATATTAGTTTATTTTAAAAAAAAAAAAAAAAGTATGCAGTATACAGTATATACTGTGCAGTATGCAGTAAATTAAAATTCCAAACATAGGACAAAGATATTAGCTCCTTTAGTTTAGTTGGTCAGGTAGAATGTTGTAGTTGATTTATCAAATGGGTGTGATTCATTCACATAATTAATTTTCAAAAGTAAGTTTGGGAAAAGCTTGCTCATCTAGGCTTGCCAGTCTTATCGCAAGGATATACGTACACTCATTGAGAACTTTAATGGGGAACACCTGTACACCTACTTATTCATGCGATTATCTAATCAGCAAATCGTTTGGCAGCAGAGCAATGCATAAAAACATGCAGATACGGGTCAGGAGCTTCAGTTAATGTTCACATCAACCATCAGAATGGGGAAAAAAATCTGATTTCAGTGATTTCGACTGAGGCATGATTGCTGGTGCCAGAAGGGCTGGTTTGAGTATTTCTGTAACTGTTGGTCTCCTGGGATTTTCATACACAACAGTCTCTAGAATTTACTCAGAATGGTGCCAAAAACAAAAAACATCCGGTGAGCGGCAGTTCTGTGGATGGAAATGCCTTGTTGATGAGAGAGGTCAGCGGAGAATGGCCAGACTGGTTTGAGCTGACAGAAAGGCTACAGTAACTCAGATAAACACTCTGTACAATTAGAGCAGAATAGCATCTCAGAATGCACAACACGTTGAACCTTGAGGCAAATGGGCTACAACAGTAGAAGACCACTTTGGGAACTTTATTAGGACCATTGTGTTCCAAATAAATTTTGCAGTGACGACCCTTCTGGCATCCCTCAACCTCCCCATCTCTACCTTTACATTTTATAGCGCCTATACCAGTTACTCAGAATTGTCTTTACATTTACATTTAGTCATTTAGCAGATGCTTTTATACAAAGCGACTATGTCTTGCTTCAGTTAGATAGGCCGGGGGGTTTCTCAGAGTTCAAGCCCAGTCCTGTGCTCGAGCCGATCCATTATGGACAGCACACCAAATCCGTTTACCTTGATTTGCTTCAGGACTATATGAACCACTGAACTTATTTTCTTTAAAAACTTTCTAAGTGGAATGAAAATTGTGGGTGCTGATATTATTTTCTGATATTCTGTTTTGGCATTCTGTTTGGCAGATTTTGGCTTTGGAAACTTCTTCCGTCCTGGGGAGCCCCTGACCACTTGGTGTGGCAGCCCCCCATACGCAGCTCCAGAGGTGTTTGAGGGGCAGCAGTATGAGGGTCCACAACTGGACATCTGGGTAAGAGCTTTTGTTAAGATGTACAGACGGTGTCTAGCAGACAGGGCTTTTAGGACTCACGCAGACCACTGTGAAATTCTGGAATCTTAAGGGAATCTTATTACCCTTACAAAATAATGTATTGTGGCAGTACCATGGAATATTGACGGCATCAGAGTTTTTATAATATTTTGAGATATATATCATGATAAATTACTAATTCATGGACCATGGTATTTACATGGTACTCCCAAAAATGCCATGGTATCACTATGGTGCCAGGTTTGAAAAAACATGTCATACCATGGTACTACAGTATAATGAAATGTTGACAGCTGACAAAATTTTTGCCAAATGTTGATTTGTGTACCTTCAGGCAGCACAGAGGATTGCGTCAACAACTAATGGTTATTTAAATGATTGAAAACATAATTGATATTTCTTGTTTGGTGTGTGGGTGGTCCTTTATGCTAGTTCTTAGTCAGAGTTTGAGGTTTATTTATTGATTTTGTGTGTTTGTGTGTGTCATTCAGAGCATGGGGGTTGTTTTGTACGTGTTGGTATGTGGCGCTCTTCCGTTTGACGGCCCCAGCCTTCCCATACTCAGACAGAGGGTCCTGGAGGGCCGTTTCCGCATCCCCTACTTCATGAGTGAGGGTAAGGAAGTCACAATAACACTATATATATATATATATATATATATATATATATATATATATATATATATATATATATTTAAGCTTTTAAGCTCGGGTCGGCCCGCAGAGAAAAACAATATCTTCAAAATATTAGTAACTACATTCTTGACCAACACAAAATAGTATAGTTTTAAAGCTTAGAAGCTGTACTTTACAATGCATGTAGGCATTATGACCAAAACTGAACAAGGGCTTTGAAATTTGCAGACAAATCAAAAGTGTTCCAGTTTAATAATGTATTAAAAATGTTGCATTGTGCATATTATTGTAATGGGTAAAAACATAAAATTCATCAAATAGCCATGTGCCATATATCATTGGAAAACTTTCAAAAAGTAGAATACAAACACTACTATTTGTTTTACTCAGACAAAAATTTAGCGAGTAATAGCTAAGTATATGTCTTTGACATACGTTACATGTAAACAGGTGTTGCTTATATGCCACGTTTTCGCTTATAACTTCACGAAAAATAAACACAACATAAAATATCATGCCATTTATTAGAGGAGGGAATTCCTGTTAAAACAAGCCCACACACAACGTTATCGTATGCATAGATCATTAAATAATCCACTCGAATTCATCTGGCTAAAAACATGTTAGCTTTCATGGATCAGATGACTTCATCGGAAATGTCCAGCATCATGGAATGCAAAACGAATTGTATTAGGATTCAGATTGCTGCAACCAGAAGTGGAAGTCATCTAAATATGGGCAGAGAGGATTGTTCACTGTAATTACATATGACCTCCAGGAGATGGTGCCAAGTACATGACACAGACTCAATGATGACTCAAATGACACAGAATGGAAATTAATGAGATCTCGTTACTCATGCCTGCATGCTTTGGAGAGACAGCATACCTTTAGTCGTTGTATTTGCATGTGTAATTAGTTCTTATGTACAATTATTATGTTTTATTTGTTTAGAGAGATTTTTGGACTTTTGGAGACGTTTGTGGACACTAGGATCAATTACATTTGTAATGCTATAACTTTTGATTGCTTTGTCATATCAACACAACATTTAACTCAATTGCAGTTGACATTATTGGGAACAAAACCTAAGCAGTTTTTTGGAGCTACATTATTTACACCCTGAGATATATAATACGAAAAACATTTATTTGGTTTTTTTCATCAGTTTTTTAGGCTGAGAGACTCATAATTTATCATATATTATTAAACATTTTTAAACGTTTTCTTTAAAATGATGCCAACATCTTTGTTTTTTTAGTAGAGTTATAAACCTTTAATTTCGGGCATGCCACTGAAACAGGAAATCTTTAAAAACACCTTCAGAGCTTAAAGGGATACATAAGTATATACAGTTGTCTTGTACATGCTGATGAGTAGAATGTAACTGTGATCTCACACAAATTTTGGGTCTTTAACGCACCAAGATCTAACCATGCTAAAGAGCAGTGTTGGCTTTGTTTAAAAAAAAAAAAAAAAGGGTGCGCTGATTTTATGGCATGTATACATGCACTTGTATCAAATATTTATACGTATAAATATTTGGTTAATTAATTCTATCCACAAAAAAAACATTTTCACATTTATATTTAAATAAACAAAATAAATGATGACTAACCAGTTTCTTATAAAGTAAATATATTTATGATTATATTTTAATGTTTGTTTTAATGTACTAAGTATTATGATTAATTACAGAAAACTGTGATTAATTGGTTCTTTTTTATCGATTCACAGCCTTAGTCAAAAGCTTTCTCTCTCCCTACATCCCCATTCAGACTGTGAGCACTTGATCAGGAAGATGTTGGTTCTTGACCCAGCCAGACGCTTGTCCCTATGTCAGATCAAAGACCATCGCTGGATGATGCAGGAGGTCCCGTCCCAGCGGCCAGTGCTCTACAGACAGGGTCTGCCCAGCGAGAGTAAAACAGGCTTGATTGAACACAGTGAACAAGTGCTGAGACTGATGCACAGCCTCGGCATTGACCAGCAGAAAACCATTGAGGTCAGTTAATAACACTTTACTGGTTTTACAAGCATTTTGTTTTGCTTTAAAATAGGGGTTCTCAAACTGGGGTCCGCAAACCCCTAGGGGGCCAGTAGGGGGGTCTGCAAACATTTGAAACATTTGTTTTTGTTTGATTTTATTTTGTTTTTTATTTTGTTTTGTTTTGTGTTTTTAGTTGTGTTGCACTGCGTTGCGTTTGGTGTTTTGTTTTGTTTTGTCTTGTATTTTTTCGTTTTGTTTTGTTTTGTTTTGTTTTTTGTTTTGACTGTCCAAGCATGCTTATACAGTATACAGTGTTTTTTTTTTTTTTTTTTATGCATTTACCAAATTTGACATTATTACCATTCTGCTGTTTTAAGACTGGTCTGAAACTAGAGCATTAACACAGGTGTGTCTTTTCAATACACACAAAAATGTGAAAAGAGATTAATCATAATTATTTTAACCTATTGACAGCCCTCATTTTTTAAAAGCAAGAAATAAAAAGAAAATCTGCTAATTTGTTTTCTGATATTGATGTTATTGCTATTATATACATATTAAACATTTTCCAGATCATATTTCTATAATTGTTTTGTACAGTTATTATTATTATTAGTCCTATGCATTAAAAATAAAACAATTCCGAACAATTTGTTTTGGCTTTGGTACAATGACAAATTAAAACAATTATTTTTTATTTTTTGGAAACAGCATGTCTTTATAATATTACTTGTACTATTTTTCTTACTCTCTAAATGGATTTTAATACATGGGAATATACAGTTGCCTTTATATTTAAGAAAATGTGTCCCTTGCAAGAGGATCATCATATTTTGTGGTCCTTTGCATTAAGAAGTTTGGAAACCCCTGCTCTCAAATTATCCCTCTCTCTCTCTCTCCTCTGAATTGCAAATGTGCTTCTCCTGTGGAGCTGTTTTTCTGAATATAATAAAAACGTGCTGGTAGAAATTTGACGTAGTGTTCTCTCACCTTGTCTGTTTTGCTCTTCAAAACCTCTTGTTGTTCCTGTCATAGTCTCTCCAGAACAAAAGCTATAACCACTTTGCTGCTATCTACTACCTACTCGTGGAGCGGTTGAAAGCGCATCGCAGCAGTTTCCCTGTGGAACAGCGTTTGCACGCCAGCCAGCGCCGCCCTAGCACCATCGCTGAGCAGACTGTTGTCAAGGTAACCCCAACTGTGAAGACTACCCAGACATATTGAAATGCCATTGGTATAACAATGTAAATATTGGAGTCATGAGGAACAAAAACTGTAATCCAGCAACTCTTCTTCTTTTAATTTAACCTCTGTGACCGTACTCCACTGAAACAAGCATGTTTGGGTGCGTTGCTTGCAAATGCAATAACGGGTACAGCAGTGGAGTGTACATTTCATATCATCTTGGAGACCTTTTAGGAAACCATGGTACAGTGATGGTATCAGATGTTAATGCCATGGTATTTTGATATATACAGTGGTATTGAATGACTACCACAGTTAACCATGGCAGATGTAACATATATTAAATTTATTACAAATGCAAACTTTTTGATACCTTTTTTCTTACAAATGCCTCCATCCTATTCTTTAAAGCTAATGCAGTTTACTATGCAATGTCGCACTTATGAAAATGTACTGTGGTGTTACCATGGTACAGTGATGGGATAATATTGTAATACCACGAAACTTTTACATATACTATTGTCCTACCATGCCATGGTACTCTGGGGTACATATCCCAAAAATGGGATTACCATGGTAAATGTTCCAAAAATGTTCCTTTTTGCTTACTAATGTCTTCGTTTCCTCATGCAGACCAATGCAGTTCCCTCCAAAGTTGGCACCACTCCACAGGCAGCACGTCACCTACACTCTCCAGTTCTGTTGCAGTCCACCACAGATACATTTACTTTCCCACAAACCCCTGCTTCCCCAGACAAGACACTCATGGAGGAAGATGTAGCCACTCCAAAGGTCAGTCACATTTTAGCTCAGATGTCTTAAAGCCTGTTCCTGGATGGATGGATGTTTAAGAGAAGGGTTGGACTAAACTCTACAGGACTATGGCCCTCTAGGAGCAGGGTTTGTCAAATCAAAATAAAGCTATTTACTCCATCTTACTGCACATAGTGAGAGAGAGAGAGAGAGAGAGAGAGATCTCATCCTGCTTTCAGGCTTGAGGCTATATTTTGTAAGCGCAGGCTGTATGTTTTAAATAGCAGCGTTATTCATTGGAGCTGCTGTATGACGACAGTAAAAGCTTTTGTCTGCAGCATGTGAAGTTCCTCTGCCTATGTGTCAGACTGATCTCCTGCTCATTACTCACCCGAAGTATCTCAGCAGCACTTCAGCCTCCCAAAATAACACCTGCGTAGATATTAAGTAATAAAAAAAAACTCTTTATGATTTGAGTGCACTGTGTCACCACTGGGGCTTTGCGTCAGTGTAGGTATATCTCAAACGCTTACTGATAGTTATTCATAAATGACTCATACAATACCAAAGGAATGTAAATGGGTAAGTCTGGGTGGTATGATGGTATACAATGGTAGAAATGTGTCAATCAGGTTTGCACACAAAAAAACTTTAATTTATAGTATATACAGTAGGTTTATCAATAACAATACAATAACATTTGGTCCTGGTCCAGTTAACTGAGTTATACCTATAAGTACACATAAAAAGAAACTGTGTACTGTCAGAGTATGTACTGTATTTGATGAAGGACACAATTCTCGGCCGGTAAAACAGTATGATCTTTAGGTATACATGCAAGTAGTATGAATAAATTCCGGAGTGATTGAGCCGTGACCTGAATATATAACATAATAAGAACAACTTCAAAAACAAATCTACTCTGGTTTTACAGTTAAAAGGATCCGCCCGACTCCACCGTTTCTTTTAATCCAGCGTTTTGAACATGATGTCTCCTCAGCTACCGAGGGATTATGGGATCGTAAAATGTCAGATCAATCCGCACTTCAGAATCTCGCCGAAAATAGTAGGTCATCCCGGTATTTCTCGCTTACTGCTTCATGAATACTGTGGATTTGGACACACTACTGTATTGGCAGACTGTTTTTTGCATACTATATAGGAGAGAAGTATGGATACTCGGACGCAGTGATGGAGAAAGTTCTCCAGCGAACCACTGCCCCCAGTGGCCAAACCTGGAAGTGTTGTTGAACGTATGGGCACGTGTGAGCTCAAGTTTCCGGGTGAAATGTCCACAGAGTGGCGCCAGTAGCGAGTTGTATTTTTGGTAGGGCTGTCGATTTAACACATTAATTTAGTGCAATTTATTATATAAAAAAGCATTAAAAAAATGAACCCCTTTAATCATGTCTCTGGACCGTAATAAGGAATATTCCTACCATTGGAGCAATTCATGCTTGAAGTAACACCTGTGTTCAGCAGGGGGCAGTAAGCGAAACTCCAACTGTATAGGCAACATGAAGCTGTACAGACAACAAACCAAATTTCAGGCTTTCTTGACACTAGTGACATTGGCACAAGATGAGAATGTGTTCTTGTGTTCAAACACAGCTGGACGGGTCATTTTTGGCCATTTTGTCATTTTCTGTGGCATTTTTGCTCCAAGCCCTGGTAATTTTCTGACCCTGGTACTGACATATCAATATTCAAAGTATTCTCTCGGAGACCATATGTAGTCATATCTCATTATGAATCACCAGCTGAGTTTCAGCTTTGATTTGTTTCAGTCGTCCCAGAGAGTGCTGAGCTGTTTCAGCCTAAAATAGTTTTGTGTGTGTGTGTGTGTATATTTATATTTTAGGTGGATGGCTGCTTGCTGGACCCACTCCCTCCAGTCGTTGTCCGCAATGTCAGCAGCTCACTACCTAGCAACGTTATGGAGACGTCAATTGATGAGGGCATTGAGGCAGAGGAGGAGCATGCTGTGCCCCTCACTGCCTTTCATACTGTTCGGTTCAGTCAGCGCCGGCATACACTGTCTGAGGTCTCCAACCAACCTGGTGTGCTGCCTGTCACAGGTTAGTACTGCAGTTCTGTGTGTCTGGTTTAAGGTAGGGATTGTTGTGCTCCTACCAGACCTTTAAAGGTAAAGTTCACCCAAAAAAGAAAATTCTAATTGCCATGCCATCCCAGATGTGTATGTCTTTCTTTCTTTGCAGAACACAAATTAAGATTTTTAGTAGAATATTTCATCTCTGTAGGTCCATACAATGCAAGTGAATGGTGACCAGAACTTTGAAGTTAAAAAAGGACATAAAGGCAGCATAAAAGTAATCCATAAGACACCAGTGGTTAAATCTATATCTTCAGAAGCAAAATGATAAGTGTAAGAAATAGATGAATATTTAAGTCCTTTTTTACTATAAATCTCCACTTTCACATTCTTTTTGTTTTTGGCGATTCACATTCTTTGTGCATATCACCACCTACTGGGCAGGGAGGAGAATTTATAGTAAAATAGTTAAATATTTATCTTTTTCTCACCCTCTCCTATCATATCACTTCTGAAGACATGGATTTAACACCTGGAGTCTTATAGATTACTTTTATGCTGCCTTTATGTGATTTTTGGAGCTTCAAAGTTCTGGTCACCATTCACTTGCAATGTGAGAACCTACAGAGCTGAAATTTTCTTCTAAAAATCTTTGTTTGTGTTCTGAGAAGAAAGAAAGTCATACACATCTGGGAGTAAATAATGAGAGAATTTGAATTTTTGGATGAACTATTCCTTTAAAACACTTCGCCTGCTTTGTCTCAGATTTGTGTATTGTGTGTTGTGTATTGTGGACATTTTTTCATGAGATTCACACTTAAACACAAAACGTATTACACAAATCTAATAAAATCAGGTCCAAAATTATCTTTGTTTCCAACGCAATGATAAAAGATTTGAGAAAAGCTAGAGGCCTTAAAATTGTTTGTAATTGCCATTAAACTGTTTTGCCTCATTTTACATAAAAAAATTATTTGTCGGGGCCTGGGTAGCTCAGCGAGTAAAGATGCTGACTACCACCCCTGGAGTCGCGAGTTCAAATCCAGGGCGTGCTGAGTGACTCCAGCCAGGTCTCCTAAGCAACCAAATTGGCCCGGTTGCTAGGGAGGGTAGAGTCACGTTGGGTTAACCTCCTCGTGGTTGCTATAATGTGTTTCTCGCTCTCGGTGGGGTGCGTGGTGAGTTGTGTGTGGATGCCGTGGTGGATGGCGTGTAGTCTCCACACACGCTATGTCTCCGGGGTAACGCGCTCAACAAAGCCACGTGATAAGATGCACGGATTGACGGTCTCAGACGCGGAGGCAACTGAGATTCGTCCTCCGCCATTAGAATAAATAATTTAAAAATGAATATAAATATAAATAAATCATTATAATAAAATTATAATGTCCTTATAAATAAAAGATAATAGATAATAAATAATAGTTTATAAGATTATAAATAATAGTTGAAATAAACTAATGCAGTGCAATGTGTAATGGAAAGTGCAGCACAGTGCTTAAGGTCCTACAAAATTTCCAGCCAACTGTCCTATAACTCCCATTTATTAACTCACCAAAGTCCATTTATACTTTCGTTTTACACTTGTCAAGCCTTAATTTTGGAACCTGTTATATTCAACTTAAGTATAAGTACATTTAAGTTAGAGTACACTAAAAAGGAGCCTCTCGCAACAGGTCTCAACCCATCTCTCAGCAGTATGGACTCAGAGTACAGCATGGGTTCTACTCAGAGTGACTTCAGCTTGCCTGAGGAGAATCCTGCTCTTAAAGATGTATTAAACACTACACCTGCCAGCTCCCAAGCACCGGTCTTCCTCGGCATGAAGCCCTTGAATCCCACCCTGCAGCCGCTTAACCCAGAGGGATGTGATGCTCATAATCACTCACTAATCAGTTTCAGAGAGGGACGGCGGGCTTCGGACACCTCGCTTACACAAGGTCAGGCTGAATTGTCATTTTTATTTGTTCTTTGGCAGATTCTCCATCACTTTTCTCTTAACCTCTGAATCAAAGAGGGCAGGGATTCTGGTCAGCAAACTAGGCGAATTAAAACTTCATAACAAAAAATTCAAAATATTCAAATAAAGCAATAAGCCACAAGAGGTCGAGCGTTACAGTGATTGTACCACAGGTAAGGAGTGTTCTGAGGTACAACTCGAAGTATTAAAACCACTGTAACGCAGGACCTCAAGTGGAGTTTTGCTTTTATAAAACAGCAGCAACAGCAATATGAGAAGACAGCCAAGTTCAATTCAAAGTTACATTTATTATTAATTGGAATAAAGTTTTGTTCCACCATGCAATATAGTTAATTATCCTAACTGTAGGCTGTTTACAGTTGCCAAGCAATGTAGCAACTTGTCACATTACGTAAAGTAATAGTTCACCCAAAAATTCTCTCATTATTTAATCTTTTATTACCCTCATGCCATCCCAGATGTGTGACTTTCTTTCTCCTGCAGAACAAAAACAAAGATTTTTAGAAGAATATCTCAGATCTCTAGGTCAGTACAATGCTAAAAAATGGTGGCCAGAACTTTGAAGCTCAAAAATACATATAAAGGCAGCATAAAAGTAATCCATATGACTCCAGTGGTTTAATCCATGTCTTCAGAAGCGATATGATAGGTCTGGGTGAGAAACAGATCAATATTCAAGTCTTTTTTTCACAATAAATTCTCCTTCCTGTTCAGCAGGTGGTGATAAAAAAGAAGCATGTGAAAAAAAAAGAAAGAAGAATGTGAAAGTGAAAGTGTAGATTTATGGTCTTAAATATTTAAAGACTTAAATATTGATCTGTTTCTCACCCACACCTACAGTATCATATCGCTTCTGAAGATACAGATTTAACCACTGGAGTGGATTATTTTATGCTGCCTTTATGTGATTTTTGAAGCTTCAAAGTTCTGGTCACCATTCACTTGCATTGTATGGAACTACAGAGCTGAGATATTTCTGCAGAAGAAAGAAAGTTATACACATTTTGGATGACATGAGGGTGAGTAAATGATCAGAGAATTTTCATTTTTGGGCGAACTATCCCTTTAAAAAAGAAAGTGTGGTCACATTAATCAGGTGTTGTTTATCAGTGTTTTACAATGGCTTCAAACAAGACTTATCCAATCAGAATTCACAGGAAGTATCAATTTTGTATAAAACATCTATTATAGTTTCTCAAATGTAAACTATGCAACTTCTCTTCCAAACTGACACTTCCTTTAAGCTTATTTGATATACATCAGGATGATGCAAAGTTTTCTCCATGTTTGATTTTCAGACATGAGTTCAATCTGTGACATTTAGAATCTTTATTGGTTAATGTCTTTTCTCTTTACAAATTTGCTGGTCAGAATTCATCAACTTGAACTTTAGTGTGCAATGAAAGTGATGAAAATCCTATGCATATGCTTGCTCATTCGTTCTCCTATGTTTTTAATGAAAGTGAACACAAAATCTAGTGTGATCATCCATTTAGCACTGCAGAAAATATCATTCTGACTGATCTCTGACCCTCCATTAATAATGACCATGTTTTAAACCTAAACATAATCTTAGTGATTCATTTCTGTACTAATTATAGCAGTAGCATAGCAGGAGGTGAAACTATGAATCAGACCACCCCTGCAGGAGCCACAGTCTTTTGTATTCTTAGCATCTGTGCTTTTACAGGTTTAGTGGCATTCAGACAGCACCTCCAGAACCTGGCCAGGACCAAGGGCTTCCTGGAGCTGAATAAAGCCCAGATAGTTTTAGGAGGTGGTGGAGGAGACGCCAACCCCACCATCAACCCTCAGGAGCTGATAGAGCCTCACCATCCACTCACTCACCAGGTTAGATCACTCGAGGTGGAAAGTAACGAATTACAACTGCTCTTGTTACAGTACTTGTGTAAATTTGTCACTGTAACGGTATCTTTTTTACAAAATTTTATTAACATTTTTTATTGATTAAAAAAAAAAAAACACAACAGAGAAAAACACAACACTTACATACCGAATCAACATTTAACATTGAACCCCCACTAATATCCCTCCCCAATCACCAACCCCACCCTAACCCCCAACAAACACCCCTGTGGTCACATAAAATAATACACAAAAAAAAAAAAAAAAAAAAAAAATTTTTTTTTTTATATATAATAAACATACAAAATTAAACTAGACCTCTCTTTCTCCCTCCCTTCCCCAAGAGTCCCCCCAAACCGCTAAATAATTACCCCATTTTCTGACAAACAAGTCCCAAACCCCAGCCTTCTACTTGCCATCTCCTCGAAAGCTAAGACCAAACCTATACAATCTAGAGGGGGTCCAATAAAATCGTAACAGTACTTTTTGAGTATAAATAAATAATAATAGATTTTATTTTATTTCAGTTTATTAAAAAGGAAATATGAAACTTTTTAACCACTTTTACAGAGTACACAAAAATTATATAACATCCCTGAATATTAGGAGAGTTATAAGCACTAAATATGCTTTCCAACTGAAATGTGCCTATGCGCGACATGACTTACTTGTAACTTTCTGTCTCAAACAAAATGTATAAATGCATTTAAAAAGACAATATGTAACTAACCATTTAGGTTTTTTATCATAATCATGTTTTTGGGGTTGATATCAATTTCTGAATTTGACTAAATATGCTCCTTAATAAAGCCTATATTTATAGCATTTACAAATTTACTGCATTTTGTCCTAATCCATCTAGTCCCTCTCTTAAAATGTCAAATATTTGTAAATATTAGCAAAATGAAAATGAAGTGAAATGCTTTTTAAAAGCAACATTTAATTAAGTAATCTAATAAATTATCTTTGGCAGTCCTAATATACACCGACGAGCCAAAACATTATGACCACCTGCTTAATATGCTGTTGGTCCTCTGCGTGCCGCCAAAACAGCACCGACCTGCCAAGGCATGGACTCTACAAGACCCCTGAAGGTGTCCTGTTGTATCTGGCACCAAGACATTAGCAGCAGAACCTTCAAGTCCTGTAAGTTGCGAGGTGGAGCCGCCATGGATCGGACTTGTTGCTCCAGCACATCCCACAGATTAAGATCTGGGGAATTTGGAGGCCAGGGCAACACCTTGAACTCTTCATCATGTTCCTCAAACCTTTCCCATACAATGTGTGCAGTGTGGCAGAAAGAGGCCACTGCCATCAGGGAATACCATTGCCATGAAGGGGTGTACCTGGCCTGCAACGATGTTTAGGCAGATGGCACGAGTCAAATTGACATCCACATGAATGGCTGGACACAGGGTTTCCCAGAAGAACATTGCCCAGAGCATCACACTTCCTCAACTGGCTTGTCATCTTCCCACAGTGCATCCTGGTGCCATCACTTCCCAAGATAAACGGCGCACACGTACATGGCCATCCACGTGATGTAAAAGAAAACGGGACTCATCAGACCAGGCAACCTTCTTCCACTGCTCCAAGGTCCAGTTCCGACGCTCGCGTGCACATTGTAGGCGATTTTGACGGTGGACAGGGGTCACCCGGTACACAGCAGGGTGCAATGCACTTTGTGCTGTGATACATTCCTCCCGTAACCATCATTAAAATTTTCTGTGACTTGTGCCACAGTAGACCTTTTGTCGGCTCGGACCAGACGGGATAGCCTTCATTGCCCTAACGCATCGATGAGCCTTGGGCGCCCAACACCCTGTTGCCGGTTTATGGTTTGTCCCTCCTCGGACCACTGTCGGTAGGTACTCACCACTTCTGACCGTGAGCACTGCCGTTTCAGAGATGCTCTGACCTAGTCGTCTGGCCATAATAATTTGGCTCTTGTCAAAGTTGCTCAGGTCTTTACTCCTGCCCATTTCTCCTGCATTCAACACGTTGACTATGAGAACTGATTGTTCGCTTACCATCTAATCTACTGAGACCTTGACTTGTGGCCTTGTTAGGAGATGATCAGCGTTATTAGCTTCACCTGTGAGTGGTCATAATGTTTTGGCTTATCAGTGTATAGCTAAGATATATTGGGTACACAAAAAAGAAATACACATAGGCCAATGATAAGAAATATTTTCAATATCTTCTTTATTGTCACAAAATAAAACAATACTTGACAGTATGGTACGGTACACCATGGTAAGAAATTGTTTTACAGCTCTCAAAAGCAAAACTCAAAACACAAAACTGCACAGAACTATCCTCTGTCAAGTAATGGACTTTTCTTAAAGAGACAGTAACCATGTTAGCAGTGTCCATAGTAGTTATATGCAAAGAGTTTTAAGAGACACTAAATTGATCAGTAACACTACAATAACGTTCAATTTGTTAACGTTAGTTAATAACATTAGTTAACATGAACTAACAATGAACAGTTCTTATTAAGCACTTATTAATCTTAGTTCATGTTAATTTCATCATATATTAATTCACTTTTAAAATCAAAAGTTGTGTGTGTTAACATTAGTTAATACAATATGAACTAACAATGAACAATTGTATTTTTATTAACTAAAATTAATGAAGATTAATAAATGTTGTAAACAGTATATTGTTAATTGTTTGTTCATGGTAGCTAATGCATTAACTAATGTTAACGAATGGAAACTTATTGAAAAGTGTTACCAGCTGATCCATATTATACTTAAATCAAATATCATATATTTATTTATTTATACTGTAGGTTATTAAACATACTATACATTATATAATATAACTTTTTCATAAAAGTAATTTGTAAAGTTATTACTTCATCAAACTACTTATTTACTCTCACTTTAGTTATTTCTCACTACATCTAAAAGTGAATTATTTCTTCAATAGCAATTCTTTTACTCAAGTAAAGATTTTCAGTACCGTTTCCACCACTACAGATCACTGTTCAGGATCATCTCAGTTTTGTTTTCAATTTGATTATCAAATGTAATAGCGGTCACAATATAAAATAAACTTTTAGCTTTTTTTTCTCCAGTTTACAATTTTTTGGACTTACAAATTCTTTAATAATTTCAGGGAGATGGGCGCCAGTGTCCAAGTGGAAAAGATATGACAGCTTTCACTGGTAGAATGCACCCTTATCTACTGTCAAGAAGACAGAGTTTAGAGACACAGTACCTCGCTCAGCGACTACAGGTTTCACAAAACTGAATATTACTTTATTGTTGTAAACCAGGGGTGCTCAAACTTCTACGGCATGAGATCTACTTTTTCATAATGCCATTAGTAGTAAGATCTACCATGCCTTCGAAGGCATTGTTGTCACGATAACACAATTTCAGTAGTTAGAACCAATACCAGTGAAATTTGACGATTCTCGATACCAAAATAAATACTAATTTGTTAATAAGGTAAACATTGTTTCAAGTTCTCAAGTAGTTATTCACGGCAAGGAAACAGTCAGTAATAAAATAAGAATAAAGAAAAAAAAATTAAGAAAGCAATGCTTAAAGTTTCTAACAGCAGTATCAATAAATATTCAAGTGTACATTCAGAAATGTAATGTAACACGAAACTACATAGATTACAGATATTCACTGCATGATTACAATACATTAATATTTTTTAAAGCTACTGAAGTTATTCAGCCAAGAGCAATGAATAGTTGTCTTGTTTTCTTTTTATTGTTGTTTGATTAATAATAATTGCATAGGGAGAAGCTGATTTATCAGGCTGCATTTACACTGCAAGTCCTAAAGCACAGATCTGATATTTTGATACAAATCTGCTTTTTTTTGTCCTGGTATTTACTTTAGATATAACTGACTATTTTTCTATTATTACCTCGCCAGGACAGGCATTTTGAAGTGTATTTGACAGTCACACACCGTATCTCCATTACAATGAGTGCACATCAGCACACAAACAGAAAGAAGCCGCCTGTCTGTCAGACAAATGTAAAAATGGCAGGGGACGAGTCATTCATATTCATGAGGAAAGCTGTACCTGATTGGTCAGATAAACTATAACTGTAACCCTACCCATATACCTAACTCTAATCAATATCAGACTTCCCCTGCCATCCTACGTTTTGGAAATTTCACGGGGAAGCCAAAATTAGGAAATAAAAGTCATCTTTAAGATTCTCATTTTTTGTGTAGTTTCTCTTTCTACTCCCTTTCTCTTCTGACCTGTTAGGAAGATCGACGTGATGAGCACCCCTGTTGTACACCATAATGTGTAAATGGACCAAATATTCCATTTATTCCATATAGATAGACCACTCAAGACTGTTGCTGCTCAATAAATTGTAGTCACTAAAATTAAGTTTAAATGTAAATTGGATAAGTATGTCATTACTTCCTTTATGGTTCTCGCCGATACCTGTTTTTTGCTTTATTTTTTCTGAATTCCATATTCAACCATTTATTTCAATTGTATCATCAAAATGAGGTCTAAATAAATTTACAGAGGTGGGGAGAGTAGCCAAAAACTGTACTCAAGTAAAAGTACAATTATCAAAAAGAAATAATTACTCAAGTAGAAGTAAAAGTACTTACATAAATAATTACTTGAGTAAGAGTAAGAAAGTATCCAATTAAAAGAGTACTCAAGTAGTGAGTAACTCATTACTTTCACAAATGACATAACTCCCCTATATTCCACTACATAATACACATTTAACATGTATTACAGAATTATTATTATTAATGGAAATTCTTTCATCATTCAACATCATGTTGTTCCAAACCCATATGACTTTCTTTCCTCCATGCAACACAATAAGTAGATATTAGACAGAATGTTTGCCTGAGTCACTATTTACTTTCAGTGAATGTGTTGTTTTTTTCTCTATACTTTAAAAGCGACTGTCAGTCCCTAACATTCTGTCTAACATATTTTGTGTTCCACAGTATACAAAGGGTCACACGGGTTTGGAACAACATGAGGGTTGGGAAATGATGACAGAATATTAAATTATGACTGAGCTATCACATTAAAGGGGTAGTTCACCCAAAAATGAAAATTCTCTTATCATTTACTCACCCTCATGACATCCCAGATGTGTATGACTTCCTTTCTTCTGCAGAACACAAATTTAGATTTTTAGAAGAATATTTTAGCTCTGTTGGCCAAAATTTTGATACTCCAAAAAGCACATAAAGGCAGCATAAAAGTAATCCATAAGACTCCAGTGGTTAAATCCATATCTGATGATAGGTGTGGGTGAGAAACAGATCAATATTTGTCATTTTTTGCTAGACATTCTTGGTGTGAATCACCAAAAACACAAGAAGAATGTGAAAGTGATCTGTTTCTCATCCACACCTATCACATCGCTTCTGAAGATATTGATTTAACCACTGAAGTCTTATGGATTACTTTTATGTTGACTTATTAGATTTTTTTAGCTTTAAAATGTTGGCACCCATTCACTTGCATTGTATGGACCTACAGAGCTGAGAAATTCTTCTAAAAATCTTCATTTGAGTTCAGCAGATGAAAGTCTGGGGTCACATCTGGGGTGGCATGAGGGTGAGTAAATAATTAAAATTTTTGGGTGAACTATCCCTTTAAGGGCTCTTGTCAGATCTGGATGAATTTGTCAATAAAAAGAGAGGTTTGGAAACATTTCTAGTAATTGTTATGGTGAAATCGTGAAAATGTCCCACAAGGACATTAAATATAATGCTGAAATATAAACCAAAGAAAGATCATGCTTTATTAAAGCCTTCTTTAGCTATTTCATAGCTTTTAAAGTCCTGCATGGATTCTTATTTCAGTGTAGTTACAGTTTTCAGCGTCGATAGAATTTAGATCATTAGTCCTGTACAGCAGTACCACCGCTCTCTACATGCAGAGTACGCAGCCTACATAGGGCACCAACTCCGGTCATGGAACACTCGCTGTGTCTGAAACCGCCCCATCCACTATATAGTGCACTATTTAGGGTGTCCGACATTTTGCAGGAGTGTCTGAATTCTGAGTGAGCCACTCGTTCCCTACTTTTGTTCACTCATTATTACTCACAATGCACTCTAATTTCGAGTGTACATTTGATGCATTTGATGCCTCCTTCACTGCTGCAACGTTTTATTTCATGCTGAATGTATTAAATTACTTTTTGACAAATTACTTGATTTACATAATAACATATAGAGGCAAAACATACAGATACATTTTAAAATGTACTTTTTATTTGAAAAATGTGTTTACTCTTCATATTAACATACAGTATATATTAAAAATGACAAACAAAATGAAGATTTATTGTATTCATATATTATTTAATAAGAATAACAAGTAAGGCCCAAGGATTTAAAAAGTTAATATGTGACATTGTTTCTGCGACAGCCCCAGAGATCCGACGCTCGGTGTATACGTCAGCGTCCAAATTCACTCACTTATTTTGTTCACTCACTGCTGAGACATAGTGCATTCACTATATAGGAAATAGTGAATGAGTGAACGATTTCGGACACAGCCACTCTCTTCGCAATACGATTGCCATCACGCAAATGGCAGAGCAAAAGGCATTTATTTACACTTAACTTGGATGTTTACATGGATTTATACAGTTAATCCGGCCGAAGTAGCTGCGATATTTTCCAGTAAATGTGTAAATACTGCTCATGACATGCAGGACGCGGGATAAAGCACACTGATATATTGCTGCACTGATTTAAAAATGTACACTTAAAAACTGATGTCATAAGAGCCCAGTTACATTATCACCCTGAAAATGACCATCACATTACACAGAAAAGCCCGTGTTAGCATTAGAGCCACAACTTACCTCAGCGTGCTGCCTTAAGTTGAAACTTCAGTTTTAATCTTGAAAGATCCGATTGTCTTGGTGTGAAATGAAGGCATTGCATGACGAAACTATTATTTTTTCACTGTGCAGAGCGAAGAAAGTTTTTCACTTTGAAGAGCTTGGTGATGGACTCGGCTTGAGTGACAGCTGAAACCTAGTAAAGTAACAACAGGAATGCCACCCATTGAAAAGAAGTAAAAATAAAAAAATGTCATTAGAAATTTACTTGAGTGAGACCCACTTTTAAACCTAATCTAAAAGTACATTTTTTTCCAAAAAGTTACTCAAGTAAATGTAATGGAGTAAATGTAGCACGTTACCCACCTCTGTAAATGAATTAATTTAAACTGTTATTAAATGAAAATAGAACAATTAATTTTCAACATATGGTATTATTTTATTACATGAAGTGCTTTTATACAGAATCTCACAGCACACTCCAAAATACAACATTGGAGTTATTTTTGTCAAATAAAGTGCTGCAAAACAGAGAATCACATATGTGAGATATTGCTTAAATCTAAGATAATCATTATTGATTTATTATTATTATTAGTAGTAGTAGTAGTAGTAGTAGTAAATTACATTGCTATAAATAGTACACATAAAGTAGTGATATATTTCAGTCATACTTTTTTCCATTTAAATGGAGCTTTTATTGTGGCGGAAGCTTGTATTTTGGAGTGAAGCCCTTTCGGTTTCAGTTTTTGATGGTAGCTTCTCACCTCCGGAAAGCAGGTCGCTACTGTACGTGACCAAATGTGATTATTAAACCGCAAAAGGCTGCTATTTAATTAAATAAATATGTAGTCTGTACTAGGACATAACGTGATTTTATTTTGTGCGCTGAATGTTTACACAACATTTTTACTAACACAAATACAAGTATGAGCGTGGTGTCAGACCCGATTCCAATATCAATATCTGTATCGGGACATCCCTAATAGTAATAGTAATTTACTTTGGCTTTTTTTCAGAGGGACAGTCAGTTGGCGAGTGGTCTTGGAAGTGGTCAGATGTTTTGTAAAGAGCCTGCACCGCGCACTTTAGAGCAACATCTACAGGAGCACAGGTCAGAGACAACTACTTTTGTCATTTTCTTTTTTTTTAATTCAGATATCATCCCATGCAAAAGGAGTGAGCAGAATGTCTAACTTTTTTGTCTGTATAACAAAAGCAGATTTGTCCAGCTCCAAAAGAACAAAAAAGGACCATAAACGTACCCCATACGACTCGTGTGCTATATTCCAAGTCTGAATTCTAAACCCATATGATAGCTATAAAAATTGATGGAAACATATGTGGACAGTGGGACTAAGTTAGGATAAATAATGGCAATCAGATTTTTTTAAATCAAACTGTTTGTGTTTCCAGGAGTGTTGGTTATTCATGTTTTTGAGACATTGCAGACATTACATCAGAAATTTGCATAAATAATTCTGATTCAAAGTATTGGCCAGCATCATCCAATCACCACTAACTATGTTAAAATAAAGTTTTACAAGACAAATTCTGAATCTGTGTACTGATTACCATTGTCCCATGTCTGCCAGACATGTTGAGTGGTCCAAACATCATCTGCAGCCTGAAACTGAACTTTTGATCAGATGTTAGCAGTGAATGCACTTGGCTGCATAGGAAAGCTATAGGATGCTCCCTAATTAGGGAATGACTTAACCTCCAGTGTGCTGTCTGTCTGCACTGGTCTCAGAACAGATCTCAATTTATTTTCATCCTAACTCTGTATACAGCCTATGAAAGCAACATTTTTCAGCTTTTGGATGCATCCATTGATTCTCGTGATAATGCAGAGTGAATATACAGTAGGATATGTTAAGGAAAATGAGCCTGTAGTCCACATACGTGGTCATTGTGTTTAACAGCATGTAATTTTGCAATAAATCAATTACATTTTTAAAGTGGCATATCGGATGAAACTAGAGACTCTAATCTTTTGACCCAAATAGGTTTCAATGTAAAAAAAACTTAATTCACTTTCTTACCAGATGTAGTTTTGTGGCTGTTTCTCCCAAAGACAAACTCAGCTGAGATCGGTGCCATGATGTTTTCGCACATGACACGGTGTATCAAAAGTTGAACCCTTTACTCAGAGTTCAGAGTCTCCTGAACTGAGTCAGTTTAAATGAAATTAAATTATGCAAAGCCAAAACGTAATGTCCACGCATGTGGTCTCAGGGTCTCAGGAGGTTAAAACTATATCTAAATCTAAACAGAGTGAAATAAACAAACCATTTCAAAATGTTCATTTAGGATACATAATATGTTAGCTATGAAATTAGCCTTAGCAAGACAAAGGAGTCAAAGGACAGTTTACTTCAAAAACAAAATTCTATTAAACAATACAGAATTTGAGATGTTCTGGAAATGATACTGTGGTGGGTATTTTGACTTTAGGAAAACAGTTACAGAAATGACAAAGATCTCCTGTGATACATGTACATACACTGTTGGACACTGGTTGTAGACAAATGTAAAAAAATTGTGAGAGTGTGAAAATATAAACAAGACTTCCACAGTCCACATTGCTAAAAGTGCCCAAAGTTGAAGAAACAACCTTAAATGTTTCCTGATCTGTTGATGTCACTCTGCAGTACAGTTATTTGAATATCAGTGATGACACATGCATCTTTGTAATCCTGTGAGCAGACTACAGCAGAAACGGCTCTATCTTCAGAAGCAGTCTCAGGTACAGGCCTACTTCCATCAGATGCAACTGGCAGAAGATGCTTTCCCCAATCCTCAGGACTGCCGAGACCCCCAGCACAGCAGTAGCCCCGTCTCCAGCCCTCCCTTCACACGGACCCAAACCCTAACCCCTTTCCTGGAGCCAAGCACCTTATCTCTACCATACGGCCCCAAAGCAACACGCTATCCAGACTGGCCTCCACCACCTGCACACTCAGACAGCCACACAAACTACACGACATCCCTCCCCACAGAGCCTCTCTACGCATGGAGTCCCGCCCCGCCACCTCTCCCACCAGGCAAAGCCGAGAGCCCTTCATCCCAGCCCGCACCTGAGGCCCCCTTCCTGGACTGTGAGATGATGGAGACCGTAGAAGCCCCACAAGGCTGTGTACTTGTAAACTAATTGTGCACTGGAGGTGAAATGGACCACTCTGAGGCTGGCTCTCAGGCGTGACTCATTTGAGGGAAGTTATGGTGGGGGAAACGCCCTCAGGGACAAGATGGTTTGGTTTGTGTCATCATATAAACCAGCAGACCCTATAATCTCGTGCACTTGATCCTGTGGCACAACCAGTCGTGAAAATTACATGACATTTTTGCAAAATTATATTACGTGGTTCCGTACACATATCACGGCAGTTAATAGGTAAAATGTCCACAGTGTGGCGCTAAAAGCAAGTAGAAGAGGATTTTAAGGATAATGCTCTAAGTTTAAATCTTAAAAACTTACCTCCCTACCCTAAACCTTAAACCTAAACCTAACCGGTAGGGTCATAAAAGCAAATGTGACATGAAAAACAAAATTTCTAAAGCAACGTCATTTTGTTGTGCTTCTGTGACATTTTCGTGACGTGTCGACTCATACCCCAGTCTTTAGCATCAGAAGTGTTATGCTCTATCAGTTGAGCTACCGCGATAATTTGATTTGTGTTTAGATGTCATAAGACAGGAGTCTTTTTTAAATGATAATCAGCTGTTTTACTCGTGATTTGTGTGAAAGTAAATACAGGTCATTGTTGTTGTAGCGCCTCTAGTGTTCATTTCACCAGAAAACTGCCGTGATATGTACAAGCCACCTTAAAAATGATTTTGCAAAAATGTAGGTATAGCAATGTGATTCTATGAGACCAGATTGCGTAGATCATTATAGACCTTATTTAACAAAGATGTATGTGAGACGTAGTAGTGTCCTGAAAATTTGTTCGGTAAGCACAGATAAAATAGTGCAGCTACCATAGAGTTTTTGGTCAGTATTAAAGCATTACTCCTTTTTTCCTATAATACTCATAACGAGTTTCAGTGTTTTAAAAGTAGTTTATAGTTTCATCCTTAAATTATCAATAGCTACTCAATTTTTTGTTATTAGTATTGTGTCATTTTTAATAAAAGATCATTAACAGAAAACTTGTAAATATTAGGACTTTTCTAATGTGTAAAATAAGAAGATTAAGAAATAATGTTAACATCAACATGAAAAGGCATTCACAACAGGGCGGGACTTGATTTTATCCATCAGGAATTGATTGGATTATAAAAAGTGAGTAAAGAGTTCGCTAAAAGAATGCCTAAAAAGTTATTTGGCTCTTGGTTAACATAATCCAATAGCCAGGGTGGCCTATAGGTGACATCAGAAATAAGGAAAGTAGTTTCAGAGGCAGAGCAAGACTCTTTGGACTAACATGCAGTGACGAATCCTGCACAATAGAGCGCAACAGTCTGGTTTTGGAAGTAAAAATCCCATAACTTTTTCTATAGATGAATTCATTTTCAACAATTTCTAATAAACGTTTAAAGACAGACCTACCGTGAGCTCCGAGGTTGTTCATCAATGGTATATGCTTCCGTTGAAGCCATTAGACTGCGTTATTCCTGGTGAACAACTACACTACTCATGATTCATCAGAGAAAGATCCACCAATCAGAGAACTGTGGCCAACAAAGCCTGTGAAAAGAGCCCAAGAGCGACCGCCCACTTCCATGACGCACTATGAATGGCGTAATCAAGTCGGTCTCCATTCAACCTTAAACTACATATTTGTGTATATCGGAGTATTTTGCAGTAAACGTAAAATATACTGTTTCTATACTTCTAATCAACAACCAAAAATAAACAGTTTTATATATTTGCATCGTTTTTTATTCAATGACATCATACGCAATGCTTCATGGGGTTGTAGTTCATGCCCTCCTGAAAGACGGTAAGTACGCAGTCTTGTACCTTTGTCTTTTTGTCCGATTTTCAAATACTATTTTGCTTCAAATCAAAGTTTGTAATTATGTGATTCACCTTGGAGCTGGTTGGATTAGTCCATAACTTAGAACTCTTTTATAAAGGATTTTATGAAAAGCCTATGGAAAAAATGAATGGGGAAAAATACTTCCAGAACCCAGATGTCTGAAAAAGTGGGCGGGTACTGTTGTGCTCTATAAGACCAGGAACATGCATTGTATATGTAAAAAGGGTTGATTCTGAGTTCACGTTGACTTTAAAATTACACTACCTGGCCCTACTGAGGAACTTTTAAAGTGGGGTGGGGAAGTAGTAAAGTACAAGGTTACAGTACATGTTTTTTCTGCCAATATGTTTGCTTGAGTTAAATGGATTGAGCCAATCAGAATCCAATAAAAAAAATTAACGATACATTGATGGAGCAGCATTGTGACTTCATCTTACAAGTCTGTCTAATCTGCACTACCACTCGAACTGGAGTTTAAAAGAACTGTTTAGAAATATTCAGTGTTGTGCCTTTCGATTCTTCTTGTTCCTTTGGAGAATGTCTGTTTTTAGATTGAATTCTTCAAGTAAAGCTTCCTGTTTAGAATTGCAGTATAAAGCACACTCTTTTGACAGATATCTTGAACCAAAGTCTCCATTTAGGTTCTATTTTTAAGTCCACTATGTGGATTGTTTTAGAACCATCGAGCTACATGATATTTAGTTGTCATGGTCCAACAGTATATGCCATCCAAAAGTATAGCAATATCTAGGATAATAGTTCCTATGTTCAAAAAGGGTGTAGGTAGTGAATGTGTTGTCATTTTATGGCCTCAAGAAAAAGATCTTATTGTGGCTATTTAGAATTCTTTGTCAGGTCTTTCTTAATGTTGATATTACTACTATCATTCAAAAGTGAAAGTTTTGTTATACAGTAGTTGTTTTTCAGTGCAAAATGTTTCCCATTATGTAATCACAATGTTAATTTTGTTATATTTACTTGGAAAATGCTGAGTTCCATGCATAAAGGGGAAATAAAGGTCACGCTCCTTGAGTAAAACATTTGGCAAGAGTGTATTAATTCCACATACTTCATATACCTAAGAACATGATATACCATCTCACACGACACAACCTCCTCAGGTACTTCTGACTGTGCTTAAACATAATGGCCTTGAAACTGGTTAAATGAGTGTCCTGTGGAAAATAAAACTTCTATACCTAAGAAAATAATAGACTGCGTAGAGACTAAATAACGTGGTTGAATATCTAAACAGTTCTTTATAGATAGATAGTTACATCATATCTCTTCTAGTATCCTTATATCCTCTAAAATTCCTCTAGTATGCAAATCGTATTGGGTTTACTGGCTTTGCATAGTCATGACAGGAGTTGAAAGACTGAATATAACTCAGCACAAAGTTAATAAGCAATTTTATCACAATAGTGTTACTGATAAAACATATACTGTTTAAGTCTTGTGGCTTTACCTTTGAAATACTGTGTATTTTAATGTTTATTCCAGTGCAGTGCCTTGCCCCGAAGACTTCCACTGTAAGTGCATTATTGTAAAAGCATTACAAGTTGAAAATATTTTCTGTGGTTATCAACAACATGACACAGATGCTGTTGACAGAGCTTAACTTGTATTGAATCCTAAATGTTCCTTTAAAGCTGTGGTTCTCAAATGGTGGGTCTAAACTCAAAAAATTGGTTGCAGGTCTGTTCTGCTAAGGCTGATGATAACTATGAACAAAAACAATGCAAGGTGAGATAGAATACAATCCGGAATACGTTTATCTAGGTTATTTTAAATAGGACAAACATGTTTTTTGTCGATCACAATTTTATTTTATGCAGTGAATAATTGTATGCTGAGGGCATGAAAATTCAATAAACATTTAGAAACCAAAATTTTTCTATCAATTTTCCTAAACAGCACATATTATGCTATTTATTTTACATATTGACAGGCTTGTGCACTTAGTACATTGAAACATACAGCGGCAAGAAAAAGTATGTGAACCCTTTAGAATTAGCTGTTTTTCTGCATTAATTGGTCATAAAATGTGATCTCATCTTCATCAAAGTCACAAGTATAGAAAAACACTGTGCTTAAGCTAACACACACACAATTATAATCTTTTGTGTCTTTATTGAACACATCCCATTAAACATTCACAGTGCTGTGGAAAAAGTAAGTGAACCCTTGGATTTAATAACTGGATTAAATGTCTGGTGTAAACGGCTCTCTTGAGGTCATTAAACAGCATCTCTGTTGGGTTAACCCTCCTATGGTATTCGGTCATTTTTGACCAAAATACAGTACTGTGCAAAAATTCTTAGGCACATAAGATGTTTCACAAAAGCATTTGTCTTATGATGGATATTTATATCTTCAGCTTTAGTGTGTCAATAGGAAATATAAATGTTAAACTCCCAAACGTTCCTTTTGCAAATAGAAAAGATTAGAATAGAAGAACAGGGAGCCCTGCAACAGATGTCATGGCCCCTACAAAGCCCCCCACTGAACATCGTGTCAGTCTGAGATTACATAAAGAGACAGAAGCAATTGAGACAGCCGAAATAGATAGAAGAACTGTGGAGAATTCTCCAAGAAGCTGGGAACATCCTATCTGCCAACAACCAAGTAAAACTGTGTCCAGGTGTACGTAGGAGAATTGGTGCTGTTTTGAAGGCAAAAGTGGCCACACCAAATATTGATTTAGCTTTTTTAAGTTTACTGGACTTTGTATGACATTAAGTGATAAATTAAAACTATTTATGTCATTATTTTTGAAGACATCCTCACTATGCAACAATTTTCACAAGTGCCTAAAACTTTTGCACAGTACTGTACATTTTTTAAATGTAATAAAAATGTTCCTTTATCTGAGCAGTACAAGACTTGGTGACTTTTCGTCCATTTGCCATCTGAACATATAAAAAAAATTGTGCTTGATTCAGAATTGACCGACCATTGAAAATGAGAAAGATAAAAAACAGCCTTTTTTTTTTTTTCTTGATCTGTCAAATACAATCAATAAATCAGCCACAATGCAGAAAATGAACCAACATGAATTGGTGAGACAATAACACAAGTTTTTTTTTTCTTTTTTTTTTTTACATTTGTCAAATAAAACCAATCAGCCACAATGCTAAACATACACACTCAGAAATTAAGGGCTGAGACAATAACACACAATCCAGAACACACACAGAACCTGGGCATTAATAAGTGGAGCTCTACAGCCATCTTTTGGTCATTGTTGGCATTACAAGTTATCTGTTTTCCAGCTGATGACAGCAGTCTGATACACACAATTGCAAAATATTTTTTTTTCTATAGAAAGTTCAAAATTGCAAAATGTTTACTCTGATTCTTCTGTTTTATACTCTAATTGAATTTTCTAAATTTTGCAGTTTATTTCTGTTTCTTGATGTTCATTTTCTTTATTAAAATGTTATATTTGAAATAAATTATCGGTAGATAAATGCTTATTCCGTGTCTTCTCTCTGTAACACCATGGTCAGGTTTGATGACAAGCATAATGAAATTAACTGCAAAAACTGACACTTCAAATACATTTTAAAATGTTAAACTTTGACAAAAAATAGTTTGATAATGTCTAAATATATATCCAAATGCATATCTTGTGATAAAATATAAAATTAAGATACAACAAGTCCTCAGTCTAAACCAGACCTGGGCAATTTACGGCCCATGGGCCGGATCCGGCCCTCCACATGGTTTAATGTGGCCCGTGGCTCATTTATTCTAAACGCATTTTTTTCCCCATTTGATATTTCAGTTATCTTGCATTGGGACCTAACGCACATTTAGTGTGTAAACGGGTAATGTTTTGAGAATAAGTAAACTCGCCCGCTTTGTGACAAACATTAAAATTTCTGTGATTTTTGATTTTTTATTAAAACAGACCCTTGATGTAGAGAGTGTTAAATTGAATAATAAATTAACAGGGTAGTAGATGGTAAATCATTTATAATAAGCTCAGCCTTTATTCAGTTTTTTAATGCCTGATAGAAAAGTATCTAACTTTGCAGAATAGTCCCATCAGTCAAATATACACATCAGAAAATTGAGTGCACAACTATTTCTGGGCTTAAAAGATACAAAAACCAAATCAATGGAGAATATTGTATCTCAAAAGGAATACAATGTGGCCCCCTACGCACTACATAAAGCCCGATGTGGCCCCTTTACCAAAATAGTTGCCCAACCCTGGTCTCAAATTAATGGTAACATTTTGAACTTTACATATAAATAAGATCAAAATAGCATAAAACCCCAAAAGGAATGCATAAGTTTATTGTTCTTACTTAAGGGAAGAAAAAAATGGCATCATTATAATCATCATCATCAAAAAATAAAAAATAAAAAGTGTTACACATCTAAATCTTCTGGTCAAAAATGACTACGAATACCAAAGGAAGGTGCCATTTTTGAATACCAAAGGGCTCTGACTGGGCCACTCCAAAAGGTGGATTTTCTTTTTTTTTTAAGCAACTCTGTAGTGAATTTACTTCAGTGTTTAGGGTCATTGTCCTGCTGCATCACCCAACTTCTACTGAGCTTCAGCTGTCGCCCAGCCTCCCTGACATTATCCTGTATCCATTAAGCATGCTGCACTGTGCCCTTTGAGTCATCTTGGCTGGACGGCTACTTCTAGAGAGAATAGCCACAGTACTAAATCACGATAAGCAATTTTGGAACTGTGTGATCGCCATATGTCCACTGTAAAATCTGGGTCTTGAAGCAAAACCAGTTGAGAACCACTGCTTTAAAGCTCTAAACTGCATGTGGTGCTTGCAAGCTGTAATTTGTCATCACTGGTCCCAAACCAAACAGTAGAGAAATATTGCAAAAGAACAATGAGAACCTGAGAACAGCCATTCTGTCATAGTAAATCAAACTTATTTCCCAGAGGACCAGACAAAAGGTAACTTTAGACAGTTCTTTTGTGTCTCGACAGCATAAAGATATAACGGCAGAGCTGCTGAACGAACAGGAGTGCTGCATAATGTAGAGAGCTGGCTAATTTCCCCTGATGATTTGGTGGAGTAGAATAGCACTAACACTCAAAAGGTGAGTCGTGATGTTCCAGCAGTAAACGGTTCATCAGCCAGCACGACAGCAGCAGCTACAGAATTTAGATTATAGATAACAGCCTTGTCGGAACAAATGGTCAAAGCGATGAAAGAGCTCTCACAGACTATTAGTGGCCCGGTTGTAAGAATAAAAAGGATTTTGAAGCTTAAAAAAAAAAAAAAACTCCTGATTTTAGTTCGAATGCATTTCATTTGAATGTGGTTTTCCAGACAAGAAAATACAATTATTCTCTCTCTTAGGACAGATTTAATTACAAAAAAAAAAATACTTATCACGAGGAATTAAGGCACACATGGGCAACTGAGTCTCCAAGATACTTAATCTTGACACCCAAATTCTTGACTCCCAATAGTTCTGTTCAGATGCAGTTCATATTTGTCCTTATGATACATTGCATTTTACTGTATTGCATTTATTGTATTGGATTACAAAAAGACCATGCACAGTTAAATCAGGTTATATAATATTTTTATTGAGTTTCCCCTTCTATCAAGGGCAATGTGACCATATTCATATAAAACCCAAAGCACATTCTGTTGACACTCATAACACAGAAGATACTACTATACTGGCTGCACGCTGAAGCTGAAGAGGAATTGGAAAGTCAACATCACAAGCAAAGCAAATGTGTCCGGAAAATTGGGGAGAGGGATTAACCATCACTGTTATATACGTGTCCTGTGGTTAATCGAGGTTCTCCTCAATATATACTGATGGCCTATGTAACCTGTGTGCAAGAAGCATGCAGAAGCATTCATACAAAGGACACAAGGTAGACATCTTTAGAAAAATAATAATAAAAGAAAAACAAATTCACAGAAAATGTGCAATATAGTCAATGGCACAGAAAAGGGCTTGCCATCTAAAAATAAACAGGGCCGTTTATGAATACCTATCCTTTGTTATTACAGTTACAGGAAGGAGATCAAAAATTTTTGTGGTCCCTTTAAGAAAATAAGCTTTTTTTTTTTAGGAATTGGGAGAAGAGTATAAGAGTATGCCACTGAATGCATGGACATGCGGCTAGTGCTTTCAGGAGTCTTGGTCCAACAACAGTCAGTGTAAGACAAGAGGGCTACAGGAATAGATTAATTAAACGACAGTAGCAGAAGTGATTCACCCTTTGCCATGATGTATGCATGCATGGGTCAAAACTCATGCAGTATTAATATCAGCAGTAAGAGCAAACACGGTTCAGCCCATCAGATTATGTTGGTGACTGAAGTTATGCATTACAGTAAAATCTGGACAACTGACATCTCAATCATTACATCTAATAAAATGCTTTTTCTAATTCTATGATGCAATAATGGCTAAGCAGTCATTACATTGTTACGCAAACAGTAAAACGCCATCTAAGAGACACTAAGATGAGGGTTAGCAAAATACACAGAGCAGGGAAGGGTGTTTGGTGCCAGCCTTATTGTGGGGTAAGAACGAAAAGTAAGATGGTGTGTGGTGAACGTTCATTCAAGGCTGAGGGTGAAGAGAGTTATAATCTGACAAAACACTGACAGAAGCCAAGTTTCCCCAAAACATTTCTCACTGAGAGGGAACAGAACACATTGATTCTCCATTAACAGTCCAGTGGATGATCCTGGATGTCAATAAATATAATGGAGGTCAGCTTGAGTTGGGTCTTGTGTTCAGCAAGAAGGTACTTTAGGCCAGGGCAAGAACTGTAGGGAGAAACCAAAAGAGAATTGTTGGCAAGGGCAGATTTGTAAAAACCCTCTGCCACGATTCTAGTGTTCTGGGTGGTTGCCACAGCATTAGTCATTAGGTTACGAATTTAATTTATGCAAAAAGAAAAAAAGAATAACACTAAAACAATCTGTGAATAAAGCAGCGTTTCCATCTCATGTGTTCAAGAGAACAAAATCTTTACTTCCAGGAAAGCCTGCACATAAATGGAAGTTGCGGCTTTTACTTGTGGTTTAGAACCGGTCTCACAAACCTCATATTTGCTTGCGATCGCCGGCAGATGCCTTATGTCTGGGAGCGAAAGCGTGTCAGGCAGTTTTGGGAAGTAATAGTAGCCAATCAATTTGATGACAGGCTTTGGCATTTTAGAATAACCAGAGCAACATTTGAGATGCTATACGTACTACTGTTGAGAGGGTCAAATAGTTAAATCACAGTTCAAAAGTCAAAACGTCTCCCCAATTAAAACATTTAAAATTTACTAATTTTATATAAAGTAAATGCTCCAAATTTACATTAGAATAAATATACTTATGTGCTGTATGTTTGTGTGTATGTGTGTGCTTGTGATTGGGTGGGTTGATGTGTGTGGGTCAGGTCTTGCTTGAACCTAGGGCTGTCATGATTATGAAATTTGGCTGACGATTATTTGTCAAACAAATAATAGCGATTATGATGATCAATTGTCAAAGAAATTGTCATGCCTTTGTCATGGGTGTACAGTTAGAAGTTTACATAAACCTTATCCAAATACATTTAAACTCTTTAAGTTCTTCACAATTCCTGACATTTAATCGTAGAAAACATTCCCTGTCGTAGGTCAGTTAGGATCACTATTTTAATTTAAGAATGTGAAATGTCAAAATAATAGTAGAGAGAATGATTTATTGCAGCTTTTATTGTCAGAAGTTTAAAAACACTTTAATATTTAGTAGCATTGCCTTTAAATGTTTTAATTGGGTCAAACTTTTGGTTAGCCTTCCACAAGCTTCTCACAATAAATTGCTGAATTTTGGCCCATTCCTCCAGACAGAACTGGTGTAACTGTCAGGTTTGTAAAAGCCTCCTTGCTCGCACATGCTTTTTCAGTTCTGCCCACAAATTTTCTATCGGATTGAGGTCAGGGCTTTGTGATGGCCACTCCAATACTTTGTTGTCCTTAAGCCATTTTGCCACAACTTTGGAGGTATGCTTGGAGTCATTGTCCATTTGGAAGACCCATTTGCAACCAAGGTTTAACTTCATGGCTGAAGTCTTGAGATGTTGCTTCAATATATCCACATAATCTTCCTCCCTCATGATGCCATCTATTTTGTGAAATACACCAGTCCCTCCTGCAGCAAAGCACCACCACAACATGATGCAGCCACCCCCATGCTTCACGGTTGGGATGGTGTTCTTCGTCTTGCAAGCCTCACCCTTTTTCCTCCAAACATAACGATGGTAATTATGGCCAAACAGTTCAATTTTTGTTTCATTAGACCAGAGGACATTCCTCCAAAAAGTAAGATCTTTGTCCCCATGTGCACTTGCAAACTGTAGTTTGGCTTTTTAATGGCAGTTTTTTAGCAGTGGCTTCTTCCTTGCTGAACAGCCTTTCAGGTTATGTCAATATAGGACTCGTTTTTACTGTGGATATAGATACTTGTCAACCTGTTTCCTCCAGCATCTTCACAAGGTCCTTTGCTGTTGTTCTGGGATTGATTTGCACTTTTCGCACCAAACTACATTAATCTCTAGGAGACAGAATAGCTGTGTGGTCCCATGGCACTTATACTTGCGTACTATTGTTTGTACAGATGAACGTGGTACCTTCAGGCATTTGGAAATTGCTCACAAGGATGAACCAGACTTGTGGAGGTCCACAATTTGTTTTCTGAAGCCTTGGCTGATTTCTTTTGATTTTCCCATGATGTCAAGCAAAGAGTCACTGAGTTTGAAGGTAGGCCTTAAAATACATCCACAGGTACACCCCCAATTGACTCTGATTAGCCAATTAGCCAATCAGAAGCTAATTGGCTAATTGCCTAAAAGCTTGAAATAATTTTCTGGACTTTTACAAGCTGCCTAAAAAAGGCACAGTTAACTTGGTGTATGTAAACTTCTGACCCACTGGAACTGTGTTATAGTCAATTAAAAGTGAAACAATCTGTCTGTAAACAATTGTTGGAACAATTACTCGTGTCATGCACAAAGAAGATGTCCTGAAGGACTTGCCAAAACTATGGTTTGCTAATATGTAATCTGTGGAGTGGTTAAATGAGATTTAATTACTTCAATCTAAGTTTATGTAAACTTCTGACTTCAACTGTATGTGTGCTTCATAAACTTTAAGAAGTCATTTATTCATATTTCACTTTTATATGATTTCCTTTATGGCTTTAAAAACTTATGAATGCATTTAAAAATAACATTTTAAATATCAAAATACTTAAAATCTCTCTCTCTCTTTCTTGGTCAATTTTAGTCTTGGTCCATTTTGCTTCTACACTGTTGTTGGAACCCAGCCAACCCCAATAGCTATTATAATATATTACATTAAAGTGTGCAATTGTAAAATATTTCTGTCCAAATATCTTCACTTTCACAAGTTATTTTTAAGGCTCTCTAATTAAACCCACAAGCCCTTATTTTATATCAAGAAAGAAATTTGAGATTCTGTGTTTCTTCATTCTATCATCTGGGACTCTTTGTCACTTCATACCATTAACACTTCGTGTCTGAACCCACAACGACAAATAACATTTGCCATTACACGATCATTATATTAAAGTGAAACCGGAGCGCTCTGTGTCCACTAAACTTCTAGTTTATATTTTCGCGGGTGTTTGGAGCTAACCTCCCCAGACGGCGCATACATCGCAGCACTTCAAGTCTGGTTCTGAAGTGATTAATCTTCACGCACTCTTCAGGAGCTGCACTCAGTGCGGTTCGGTGCGGCTCAGTGAGTTCAAGTGAATGAGACACTCAAACATTCTTTTTTTTTGGACAGTAAAATGTGATGAATTTAAAGTGCAAAATTATCACATAACCGCGATCAGACGATTATTTAATAATCCCAACAGGCCTACTTAAACCACACACACACATACGTTTCCATTTGCTTTCTCTGACTCCTATTGTTTTTATATTGAGGTAATAATTGTGTCCACCTCAAGTGAGCGTATACATTTTTTGCATGCATTCTGGAGGTTTAATTTGTATTTTGGTGTTTCCATCCAGCATTTTTTATGCAATATCCCAAAATTCACAAACTGTGGATGGAAACTCAGGTTGCCAGGGTGTACTGGGTGTACCTCGTTCCACCCCTCTTACCTCATCATTTTTTTTTAGTTATGCCCCCATTTCTTTAGTATTCCTTAATCTTTCCCTTATGAATAATTACCAAAAGTGTATAGGGTCTTTAGTGACCCAAGATATGCAAGTGTCGCAAAATATATTTGTGCTTCCATAATTCATATTTTTATGATGATTTTATATCTCTATATGTTTACCATCACAGGATATCTATTGCTTTGTATGTCTATCACGTTATGTATTTTATGTACATGATATCTATTTCTTTGTACATCATTGTATGTCTATTTAGACTTAATAAGTGCCTGAGAACATACATGAATGTAGCTTGTGTTATGTGTAGCTCAATATGTGTCTGATAGCCAGAAGCGTCTCAAAATTTCAGCGTGGAAGTAATGAAATCTGTTCTGTTATTTGTTGCTATTTGTTTGATATGAAAAATAAAACATCAAAATATAACAGAATATATTCCATTATATTATTTTCAAATTGTCTAAAAAACACTTTAAAAATTGTACACTATCAGGACATTTTTTAAATCCATTTTTGATATATACTGTTTACGTGCCAGGTCACTAAAGATGTAATATATTTAATAATGTTTGGCAAAACACCCATGCATTTAAGAGTTAATGAAAGTCTATGGGATTTTTCAACCATTTTATCATCAGAGAGGTGAAAGTCTTAAGTCCAATCACTTAAAAAGTACTAGTACAACTCGTCACAATTTCAGGTATCATTCATGTCAGTAGAAAGAGAGTGCGACAAATATGCGCCAAAGTTTAATATTCACATTTAGGGGTTTGTTCAAATCCTAAACCCAAAGTAAGAGCAATAGTTGTTCATCTACTTGTTCATCTGTAGACCAATGTAATATGTTTCTCAATTATTTCATTGGTAAGATTGAGAATATAAACAACTCAATAGCTTCTGTCCCTCTGTCCAAGTTGCCTCAGATTCTACCAACAAATTTTGTGACTCATGCTTTTTCGAGTTTTACAACTGATTTCATTGTCAGAACCATTATGTCCATGAACTCAACTAACTGTATTCTTGATCCCCTTCCATCATCTGTTCTCAAGGGCTGTTTTCTATCTATTAGTCCTCATATCACCTCAACTGTGAACTCCTCATTAAAATCTGGATCGGTTCCCCCGACACTCAAAATAGCAGCAATCACACCAGTCCCAAAAAAGCCTGGATGTGATGCCTCTGATTTGTCAAATTATAGGCCCATATCCAATCTCCCTTTTTTGGCAAAGGTTCTGGAGCGTGCTGTTGCAGCACAATTACATACTTATCTCGAAATCATTTATTTGAACAATTTCAATCAGGTTTTAGAACTGGGCATAGCACTGAGACAGCATTGGTGAGGGTCATGAATGACCTACTTATTGCAGATGACACAGGTGCATGCAGTATTTTGGTCTTGCTACACCTCAGTGCTGCATTTGACACTATATCACACACCATCTTACTGGACAGGCTGCACAGCTGGCTTGGTCTTTCTGGGACAGTGCTGGACTGGTTCAGATCTTATCTTACAGACCGCTCTCAGTTTGTCATCTTGGGGAATAATAAGTCTGAGACTGTACCAGTGCATCAGGGTGTTCCACAGCGGTCAGTGTTGGGCCCCACTCTATTCAGCATTTATATGCTTCCCCTCGGGCAGATTATTGGGAAGTATGACCTTGGTTATCACTGCTATGCTGATGATGCACAAATCTACATCAACACTGGCCCTGATATTAACTGCACTTTAACTGTGCTGACGGAGTGTCTGCATAAAATTCATACCTGGATGCAGCATAATTTTCTTAAGCTGAACTGTTCCAAAACGGAGCTCAAGCTCACTGGTACACTGGCTGCTACACGTAAAGTTGACCTAAATCTTAAATTGATGGTTGACAACAGCGGTGTGCTTCCCTCCTCTCAAGTGCAGAACCTGGGTGTCATCTTTGACGCTCAGTTGACATATGATGCACACATTACGAATATTTCCAAAACAGCCTTTTACAACCTTAGAAATATTGCCTGACTTAGGCCCTTCCTCTCTCTGGCTGATGCAGAAAGGCTTATCCATGCCTTTATCACCTCTAGGCTGGATTACTGCAATGCCCTCTTTTCTGGCCTACCAGCAAAAACCTTAAATAGGCTTCAGTATATTCAGAACTCTGCTGCTTGTGTTCTTACACACACCTCACCATGTCTACACATTACCCCTGTGCTCTCGCAGTTGCACTGGCTTCCATGCTCGTATTGATTTTAAAACTCTCATTTTAACATATAAAGCAGTTCACGGTATTGCACCAGAGTATCTCTGCAGTCTTGATACGCCCTACACTCCCTCACGTTCTGCCAATTAATTTGCACTTCAGCAGCCCTCCTGCAAACTTAAATCTATGGGGGAAAGAGCTTTCTCTTTCAGAGGCCCTAAGCTATGGAATGCTCTTCCTTTTACTATTAGAAACACCCCAACCTTGGATTGTTTTAAGAAGTTACTTAAGACTCATTTAAGGTAGTCTTTTAATATTTATTAATATTAGTTTTATGTGTGGTTGCTGCTGTATGTTAGTAATTTTGTGTTTAGTCTTTTTAAATTTGTTGGTATGGTGGTTGCTGTTGTGTGTTATGTGTTTATTCAATCTTGTAGCGCTCTGAGTGTAAGAAAAGCACATTATAAATAAAAGGTATTATTATTATTATTATAGTGATGCTTGTCTTAGCAACACCACTAATTATGTTTTTACAAAATGATGACTTAGTTTATGGCCTCTGTGGGCTTTTGAATTTTTTTAATTCTGTTTTATGCCACAGAAATAACACACTTCACCTTTAAGAAGCGTATCAAATTTTACAAATGTGACTTTTTTTATTTCAATGTCCTATACGAATCTCGCCATTCAATAGATGCTGAACTCACCACTGATGGCCTCTTGGGCAAAGTATTTGACATCCATGTCTTGATCGGATGCCAGTTTCTCCAGCACTGGTTTCACTTCTGTCTGCAGACAGCTGTAATGAAAAAAACGTATTAGAAGCATGACCCTAAAGTGAGTCCCATTATGAGTTTTTTTTAGCGATAAGAAATGATCAATACAAAATCAAATTGAGATAAATACAAATATAGATGATATTGTAATCACATACTTGCTGTCCAGCACAGGTCCAATCTTCTGAAGAGATTTGGCCACATTGAAGCGTACATTGGCAACCTGGTCATTGGACATCTTCAAAACTACAGGGAGCATATGTTTGGTGGTAATCTCCTGGCCACACACCTCAGACAAAGCCTAAAAAACAAAGGGTCAGTGGACTGGGTGCCGATGCAATTTTAGCCAATAAAAATCAATTATGAGTCGGTATCCTGTGCACTTTGCGTGAGGAACGCTATTTCTGAGGCTCTTAAGTTGCTGTCTATGAATCAGTCAGTTAAGAGGTTTCAATTCAAGCATGTGTGTCTATCTAGACAGCTCACTATGTTTTGGAACAGAGCCATTGGGTGGTTGTATTAACTAGGCCTGGTTTGATTATTAAATAACCGCCTGATCATGGTTATTTGATCTAACCGTGGGTATCTGAGATAACAGCGATTGTTGGGCATTTCAATTCCAATCACATTTTAATACCCAAATAATGGAATTTTAAGCGAATGTATTGTATACATGTCATGAACGGTGTGTTTGTGTAACATTCAGTTGAACTCGGAGCATCACTGAGCTGCACCATGGATCTCAACCAGAGCAGCTCCTGTCTGGAAGAGTGCGTGAAGAGCCTCTCAAGCGCTCTGATGTGCACGCTTTCAGCGGAGGCTGGCGCCAAACTCCCGCAAAAATATAAACTAAAAACTCTGATAGTGAGCACAAAGCACACCGGCTTCACTTTAAACGATCGTGTAATGACAAATTATCTTGGCCATTTCGGGTTCAAATATGCAGTTTTAATAACAAGCAGTGACGCAGAGGAGGAGACACATGTTTATTCTACTTCTGTGGCGTGATGAAATTATGAAACAAAATCTCAAAAGTTTTGCTTCATGACAAATAAGGGCTTGTGGGATTAATCAGAGCATTAAAATAACTTAATAAAGTTAAGAAATTAGGACAGAAATATTTTACTATTGCATAATAATCAAATATTATTTAAGTATAATATAAGTAAATCAGTGTTTCCCATTAATTACCTAGACTGTGGCGGCCCTGACTTCTTAAAGTTTATGAAACACACACACAGGAAAAAAAAAGCACACCTTAAGAAATATGACAATTTGTATGACAATTAATCATCATAATCGCAATTATTTGTTTGACAATTAATCGTCAGCCAAATTTCATTATCATGAAAGCCGTAGTATTAATTGTAGATGCTGTTTAGAGTGCAAAAATAGCATTGCAGTCGTAAAGTCATTCAAACGTTTGATGTAGCAGCCAAATACATCATGCACCATTATAAGATGATATAACACCACAGATTATAATTATGTTAGTGTCAAAACATACGTCAAACTGCGCTTTGCCAACTGTGCATTAGCATCATACTTATCTCTGTGACTCAACAGCAGCTTGTAATAGCTGATAAACAGTGACTTACATTGATGCAGAAAAGGGTAGTCATTCTGTGCAGGTAGTTGGGGTCATTGGCCATGCCCAGGACTTTGGGTACAATGGTGTTCTGTGCCCACTCTGCTCCAAACTTCTCCACCAGCTTCATCAGGTTACAGGTAGCTGCTTCTCTGATGGCATATACTGAGGGTCAAACAGACCAACATATTAGTTTACCAACATATTGTACCTCATGCCAGAGACAGATGTTAAGATGATAATGCTAAATTTGATGTTGTAACTAACATTCTTATTATTATTATAAACTTTCCTCAAGAAACTCATCATCATCATCTCAAAGCAATGCACAAAGGATGTAATAAATAAGTTAAATAATATCCAACAAAAACACTTCATTAGGCTCTTAGTGATTTAAGTCATCTCTATAGAAAATATATGGATATCTGAAGGCAAACATGGCCAGTTTGTTTCCTAATATCTAACAATTCAAATAGAATTTTAAGGTGATGATGTGTAGTTTAAAAACCTGCATGACACATAATTGTTGGCGCATGACACATTGTTTTAGCTAGGGCTGCCCCCGACCAAAGATTTTCCTAGTCGACTGGTAGGCGTTAGTTTATGCCATTAGTCGACTAGTTGTCCCACGTTTATGATATTAATTTCACTACTTAAATATGTATATTTTGGGGGCATCAGAAAATGGTTTGAGTTCTAGGGCTGAGAAAGAATGTTATAAGTAACATTGCTAACACTGTTCTACATTACAGAGAAATACTAAACCGTAATAATGAGCCTTTAAAATACACATTTTTACAAGCACACACACACGAAGCAGTAATGATTCTAAATGTGTCAGAAAAACCAGCAAGAAGACTGTCTGAACATTGTGTTAATTTATAGAGAGAAATGCACATTAGGGTTTTGCAGACAGACGATGATCTCGGGGATCGATGATGGTCAGAGTGATCGCCAATAGCTGATGCCTTTGACGATGTCAAGATGATATTTGGCTCGTTTTCCCATTAATGTGTTAAATTATTATTATTATTGTTATTACTATTATCAAATTAATATTACAAATAATTTGCCTGTAGACACAGACACGCGCTTGAAGAAACACTTTATTATATTATTAAGAACAGATGACAGAAAAGCCGTCTCTGTATGACATGCTGTTTGTACGGAGGTGTGCAGTCTCGTGGAACACAGACATGTAAAAGGTTCTCACTCTTTCTTTGTTTCTGTCTTCTGAATTATTTTTATTTATTTTGCAAGAACAGTATCGTCTATGAGTGCTGCAAATGACCTCAGACATCTCAGCTCAGGAGGTGCTTTGAGTTCATTTTTTTCCACAGAACAGTTCATTGTGAACGCAACTCTGCAGCCCATACATCTGTGATTAAATCATGAAATAATACAAAAACACGTTCACCTTGAACCATTATTTATATTTCAGTGATTATTATCATCCTTAGAATTATTATTTGTACATTTGTAATTGTTTTTATGTCTTCATTTAAGTAATTTTCCACCTGCATGTTTAGACGGATACTCGTCTGACGGTAAATGGAAAGGTGGTTACTTATTTTTTTGATCACTTCATTATTTTAATTGCTTTTTCATTTCGTTTGGAGTGCAGTTTGAATTTAGAAATGTATTTGATTTAAGTTTTTCGTTTTTTAAATAAATGTATTTAATTTTCAATGCAAAATCACTAAAACAAGAATATTCACCAATCCCTCAGCCCAGGGGTTGCTGATTTAATTGGATATTGCAATATATATATATATATATATATATATATATATATATATATATATATATATATATATATATATATATATATATCGTGAAGGAGGGAACAAAACAAATTTATTCACACACATGATGTATTTTCCCGGACAACGAAATACCCGTCCAGTAGAGAATGCACAGATGATGTAGGTTCTTTGCCAGAGAGATGTTGCCCTTCACAACTGTTGTAAAGCCATCTTTCAAAAAGTTGAACAACACACATTTTAATTGCACAATTTTTTTCCAGTTTCATTTACATTTTTTGTTAAAATAAATACAAAATAAAATTCAAAGTTTGAAATCAAGGTGTCTTTGCTTTATTGTGTAGGCTTAACCCTAACCCTGCTTAACGAAAATTACCCCATAGTACCACCTAGCGTCAAACCAGCGGTAATACCGGTGTTCGTCGGTTTCCTGTTGAGTTTTTTTTTTTCTGCGACCAACCGACCAATCAAAACTTGGTCAACCAAGACTCTTCTCATCGACTAACATTTGGTCGACTATTAGGGGGCAGCCCTAGTTTTAGCACATTGTCCTAATCAGTGTTGGTTAGAATATCAAGCCGTCTTGCCGTTTGAGATATTTTACTTCCTCCATAGTGCTTTAAGGTAAAAAAACTCAGTAGAATTTAAAGAGTCACGTAATTGGGGGCCTGGGTAGCTACGCAAGTGAAGACGCTGACTACCACACCTAGAGTCGCAAATTTTAATCCAGGGCCTGCTGAGTGCCTTCAGTCAGGCTTCCAAAGCAACCAATTGGCCTGGTTGCTAGGGAGGGTAGAGTCACATGGGGTAACCTCCTCGTGGTCACTATAATGTGGTTCTCGCTCTCGGTGGGGCACATGGTGAGTTGTGCGTGGATGCCGCGGAGAACAGCATGAGTCTCTACATGTGCTACATCTCCGCGGTAACGCGCTCAACAACAAGTCACGTGATAAGATGCGCGGATTTACTTTCTCAGACGTGGAGGCAACTGAGATTCATCCTCCGCCACCCAGATTGAGGCGAGTCACTATGCCACCACGAAGACCTAGAGTGCAATGGGAATTGGGCATACCAAATTGGGGAGAAAAGGGGAGAAAAAAAAAAAAAAAACAAGGAGTCACGTAATTTTTGTGGTTTGTGTCACAATATCGAGATTGAGTAGTGCGGGTGATTTGCTCTGCACTCTCCTGTCTCTGGAGCACAAACGGGAAGCCTGTTGGACTGGCGTACACCAGAGATAGCACGTGCAAAAATCATGTGAAACAAAGCTACGCATGTCCGATTAAAAGCATATTTTGAACGCAAGATGAATTTGATTGAATATGCTTCGGCAGATGAATGTAACTGAAATTGAACCTCCTCTTAATCTTCTCGTTCACAGGGATTTGAGGAACCAGCAGCCATTCCACCTACCTCCTCCATTTCTCCGACAGAATGTGTATCGCGTATGTTTAACGTGAATAGAATGCTGTGCAAATTTCTTGCCACGCGGTGGCGATTTTGCGCAACCGTGATAGAGATGGTAATCCAAAATGTATACCAGATGTCAAATTTCTACCGGTTTGTCATGTCTACCGGCATATCACACACCACTGTATAGATCTGTAAGAACTCGCAGTGGGAAAGTGCACACAAGGTCACCTACAATGTGTAGGTCTTGTTATGTGCACTAGGCTTAAGCCAAGTAAAGTCACTCATGTAACCTACCATGATCAACGAGCCACGCCATACAGAGAGAATTCAGCTTCTCATCAAAGAACTCTACACCCTGGAAGCACCAGAAAAGAAAAGGATACATCAAATTGGTTACACATTAGTGAACACAACTCACGACGACTTGGAAAGTAATAAGCTAATAGGATCAGTTAAATGTTTGAAGAGACTGAAGAATAGGAACTGGCCAATGGAACTTTCCGATCTCTAGGGTAAATGTCCTTTGTACGACAGTGAGGGTTGGGACTCACCAGCTGTCCAGCCAGAAGGGGCATGTACTCGATGATCGCCAGTCGAACTCTCCACTTGGCATCTTCAGCCAGTTCAACGATAGCAGGAAGCAGAGACTGGGAAAGCTGTCGGATTCCAATCACCTCATTTACGCAGTCCAAGTTGGAGATGATGTTGAGGCGGACCTCTGGACACTGAGAGAAAAGACAGAATTTCAACAGTAATCTCAGTAATCAGCCTTGGTTTAGAAAGCAAAGACGATGAAAAATGCTATTATTATAATACTTGGTGGATTTCTCAACACATGCACACAGAACAGTGTGCCCTACTGGATTTAGTTTTTGCAGGGCGGGGGGCTGACAACATGCTAAAAATTAAAACCAACACTATTTTTTCCAACATTTTTCTTACAAGAATATAAAACTGCTTACTGTCTTGTCATTAAACATGGATCAATGCAAGCAAGAGCTGGCCTTGTTCTATTTATTTTGTTCAGTTAACGTGAAGAGACGTTCAAAGTCTACTCCACGACAGCTTAAATAAAGAGATCGCAATATAGACAGCAGCAAGCAACAAAAAGAGAAGATGATAGATAAGTGTGCTACACTCATCCATTCATCTCTCACTTCAATGCTTCCTGCTTTCCACTAAAAGGCCAGCATTAGCAAAGCCTCACCTCATCAAGATCAAAGTGGCCAGTTGCACAGAAGTCTCATCTGTGACTGCAGTGTGACGCAAATTACCTCAGCCAGACCTGTGCTGTCTGTATCTCACACACGCACACACACAGCAGGCTTACCTCATCTTTGAGCTGGGCCAGGAAAAGGGGAAGCAGGTGCTCAACAGTATTGTCTTTGCCTAAGATGGTGGAGAGGCCCATGATGACTGAAGCCAGAGCAGATTTCACATGCTGATTAGTGTCTGAGACAAGTTCCTGTGGACAAATAAAACAACCACGATCAACGTTTCAATGCAATTCAATCACTATGAAAAGGGGAGATAACAATCAGAATTATATCATCTTAAAATGCAACATAACTAGACCCATTAAGTCCAAACTGAGCAATTAATAGTGAAAATGATAAACACGATTATTTTGCTAAAGATTTTAATCACGATTATTCTGTTTTTTTTTTTATTATTAATACACAATTTTGAAAAAAATAAAATAAAATAAAAAATAACACTGATGCCACTGTTTAGATCTCAATTCTAAAAAAAAAAAAAAAAAATAACATTACCGTAAAAGCAGCTCTTGTGCTGAACAAGATGCTAAAACTACAAACTAGTAAATTATTCATTTTGACCAAAATTTTGTCATGTTTTGCCCATACTGTGTAAAAAATAAATAAAAAATCTGTCATACTTTGTCATTCAAGTTTTGCTATATCGAATCAAAATTATATCGAATTGTGAACCTCATATTGTATATTAAGGATGTAACAGTTCACTCATCTCACGAGTCGGTTGATGATACTGAACTCACGGTTCGTGAGTTATTACTGCTTTATAGACATATGCAAAACATTCCTTAAACGTAGCTAAAAGCACTGTTTTTAAAAGGGCTAAATGATCCATTGGAGATGTACTGGGACTAAAAACAGCCCAGAACAGGGCAATGGTGACACCGAATGGAACAATTAGCTAATAATTCTGCTTACTGAAAATACAGAATTATGTTAGAAACATATGCTGCTTACACACTGTTATTGATTACATACATTTAAAATATTTTAAATTAAAATTGTATTTTTCTAAAATAATATTGTCTCTGATAACATCTAGATATTCTTTTCAAAAATACATATTTAATGGAAGTGCATGCTTATCCAGTTAAATAATAATTTACTGATGAAATCAAATCAGACATTACATTTGAAATTAGGATTAATATGGCACTCTCAGGGTCTGGGTAGCTCAGTGGTAAAGATGCTGGCTACCACCCCTGGAGTCGCGTGTTCGAATCCAGGGTGTGCTTAGTGACTCCAACCAGGTCTCCTAAGCAACTGAATTGGCCCGGTTGCTAAGGAGGGTAGAGTCACATGGGGTAGCCTCCTCGTGATCACTATAATGTGGTTCGTTCTCGGTGGGGCGCGTAGTGAGTTGAGCGCGGATGCCGCGGTGGATAGCGTGAAGCCTCCACACGCGCCATGTCTCCGTGGCAACACGCTCAACAAGCCACGTGATAAGATGCGCGGGATGATGGTCTCGGACACGGAGGCAACTGGGATTCATCCTCCACCACCTGGATTGAGGCGAATCACTACGCGACCACGAGGACTTAAAAGCACACTGGGAATTGGGCATTCCAAATTGGGTAAAAAAGGTAAAAAATAAAACAAAATTGTACTCTCATTAAACCTCTATAAACTTTCTCTCGCGTTTAAAACGGACATTCAATCCCTCGTGCTGAAAAAGCCCGTCTCTCTCACGCTGCTAGTTTCACTTTCGGCTGAACCCATCGTACAACACCTGTGGCTGCTAGTGTGCAATTGTATTTTAGAGCTCCTCCTTTCCAGTGAAGTGATTTCCATTTGTAGCCGTAGGATGTTGTGCAAATTGGATAGAAAAGACGCTAAAGTAATTGAATTAAAAAAATAAAATGAAAAAATGTCCCATCTCCATGATGCGCAGTCAAATTGTTTAATCTTGATGCATCGTGTCAAGATAAACCGTTACACTCCTATTGTACATCAAACCTGACCAATATTATCTGACCAAGTTGCTATGCTGCTTGGGGTCTGTTAACAGGCTATAGTTAAATGAACTACATTACATGATGTAAGAATTGTTTATTCCGATTATTAATATACACAACAATTTTTCGTGTTTAAACACGCTTCCTCAACGTTGCCAGCACTTTATAAAAGCAAAAAGCAAGAGGCTGTGTATTAGTGAACACTGACATTTAAAAGAGAAATCTAACCAATGCACAGCCTGACATTGCTTTATCTTATCTGATTAGAAATGTTGAGTATCTAGACAGCCAACAATATTTTGCATTTTATCATTGTCATCCTGTTTCTGATAAGAGCCTAATAAGGTGAATAAGTTGAAGGAGATCCAAAATAAGTGAGAGTTCCATACGCGTTATAAAACAATGCAACAAATAGAGTTCCCATTGTGTCAACTAATGTGATTTATATGCCTGCTTTCTACACGGTCCATACAGGCATCACTGAATGAAATCAAGGACTTTCATGTGCTTTTTCCAGCACCAATTTTTCATTTACAAGGACTTCACAGAAAAACTCAGAGCTTTTATATAATTCTGAGTTCCCAACTTGTAATACGAGTGAAGTGAACAATACGTTCAAGTAGGAAACTTGTAATGGCATGAATGGACCATTAACAAATATAAAGGAGGTAATCAGTCAGAAAAGGAAATTCACTATATATAGTATGTGAAAGTGTGTATATTCTTTATATACACAGTATCTATATATATATACAGTATATTTCAAATTTGGTTGTCATCATTATTAGTCACATTTTAGCTTTTTAAAAATGTATAAATTCTACGTTTTATCAATTGACATGGTCATGAAATTTCATATATTATTAATGATGAGCTGTCACTGTTTGAAATAATTGTTTCTATTTGCAAATATTTAGCTTTGAGTTTAAATTCATTTGTTTGACAAGCACTAAAATGGTACGGTCTCTAAGAAAATCAGCACTTCAGAGCCAGCATCTGAACAGACGTGCTTTTCGACTGAGCGCATATTAACAAGAGAAGAGTTGCACGGTTTCCACGCTATGTCTGACTAGAATGAATGCTTCTTTTTACCTCTTGATGAATAACTGTAAAGTTAAAGAACAGAAAGGATATTAAGAGAGACATTATTCTATGAGTGCTTGGATATCATCTTTGATGGACACACATTAAATCTAGCAGGTAAAACTACATTTTACACTCATAACGTGCATGAAATCCAACCGTCATGTTACACTCATCTATAAAGGCATATGCATTAAAAGGGAGAATATTGTGAAAACAGTCTGTGGTAAAGTTTAACTATGGCATATCACGGTTCAAGCTCAAGCGATGGTGACATTCTATGCAGTGTACGCATTCATGCTACACAACATGTTATGAAAGGATTTCGGTGTTAAAGTTCTTCACCACTACACAAATCGATCACTGGCCAGTGGCTACTGACAGACATTTGCCGCCTAGTGCAAAATTTGGTTGCACAGGCGAGATTTAGAGGTCTGTGTATCCACATATGACATTTGGCAACAACAACACACAGACCTTTGTTGTTTACCCGCCCCACATGTCATGTAAAAATCAAACGAGCTGTGACTGGTCACTTTTCATTTTGGTCAGATAGCCCTTTCCAATCTTGGGCGGTTCAAATATGTGCGCTGTGCGGGCATATCGTGAATATCAAAAGATATACGGATTATCATTAATGCATTTCTCAGGCATGCTAAATGTAAAGAAATGTTCAAATTTCAAGCACTTTTAAACAAAACATGCCAATTTTCCAGGTAATCCAGTACTTAAATTTCTAAAAGCTCAATTCAAGCTCTTTAAGGACCTTGTGCGAACCCTGTTTCTAGCAGCTAGTTGGTCAAATTTGAGGAAATCGACAACAAGGGACACTTGGTTTTGCTAAACTGAAAATATTTTTCACCAGAAGCCAGCCAGAATTTAATTTATTCCAAATCTGGCACCAAATTACTACACTTGGAATGAATCACATTCCAAGTGTAGTATGGATCACATTTCAATGGATCACATTTCCATTTCTATTCCCATGAAAAGTGTGCTGGTCTAAAATATTTTTCACAGGAAAAATGTTTGCTATGGCAATGCAATAACTTCAGCTGCACAGAAGGTTTGGGGAAAGAAATTCTGCACAACCATGAATAAAACATTTACATCAAGGCATTTCACCAGAATGTTTGAAGCAAAAACTAGACACTTCTCAATAAAAGATACAGGTCAAAACACTTGATTTACAGTAAGTGATCCAGAGAAGTGTCCTAGTCTTGCTATTAGAGCCCGACCGATATGGGATTTTTGAGACCGATACTGATATCATTTACTGATATGGTGGCCAATATATTTAATTTACGAGCTGGAATGAAAACAGACCTTTTCTATGTGGATTTTGCACCGATTTTGCACCGATATGACTATGCAAAGGTACTCAGAAGGCTGCTTTCTTAAACAGATATTTTTATCAAAGAATATTTGACATTATTATTATACATTGTCAAAAAAATTCTAGAAATGAACTCTGAGAAAATAAAGAATAAATAAAAATACAATAAATAGCTTAAACATCAGTACTGTTAGTATAAGTCAATTGCTGACCATTTAAATAAAGAATAAATAAAAATTAAATAAATAGCTTAAACATCAGTACTGTTAGTATAAGTCAATTGCTGACCATTTAAATAAAGAATAAATAAAAATTAAATAAATAGCTAAATAAACACCAGTACTACTGTTTAGTATCAGTCAAATGCTGACTATTTTAATACTGCCAGTCAATTATTGGCAGGTTGTAAAACAAGAAGCATTTACACCTGCCGAGACAAGAGAAAAACAGCGGCGTTACACCGTATTCTGCTATACAAGTTCAGGAGATACTTTCAACAGTGGAAAACCAGACTTTTAAATATTACATTTTATAAATGCAACGACTGGAATTGCTCGGTTGAAGGGGGTACCAAACTGTGAATCCTGAACAAAACAGTTTGGTGAATACATGGTTACACATTAGCTTCCACTCAGCTGACAAGAAATGAAAGTAGCTACATGGTTAGCTAGTTAGCTATAAGCTCGTTGTCACGGAGAATAAAAGATGGACCAGCATTGCGTCTCACCAACTAGGTAGCAGCGTAGTGTGAAATCAACACTCAGACACAATCCACCACCGCACCGTTGTCTGCTGAGCTGCAAAAAGATGCTCTGATGTTTACCTTTCAATCTGTTACATTACTGACTGCACTGACAAACTATAGCTGGCTAACAGCAAACAGACATGAGTGACATGGTTGTCAGGGACAGGATTAACATTACATTAGTTATATTGAAAAGAGAAAATGATGGGGTCATTGTTTATTAACTTTCCAGTATGTATTTCACAAACTAGTTAGCAACTTACCGAGAAGACACCGTTTAACTCCGCCCTGTCTGTAGAGCCACCATCTGTTCAGCTCTGTAAACAATGGAGTTGGCGCGCACTCTGCGGGACAAACTACGCTATGACACCAATTCTAAAGTATTGTTTTCTGCATTATTTGTTCTGAAAAAAAGTTTTCATATCGGCGCATATCAGTAAACGTACGCCAATACCAATATACAGGTGAAAGGCTAATATCGGCCGACCGATATATCGGTCAGGCACTACATGCTATAGCCAGTAGGTCAGGGTACAGAGACAATGACACTTTGCTAATCTGATTTTTTTAAGCCTTAGGTGCTTAGAGAACAGATGCTGTGTCAGAGATTTATCTGCCAGTAACTGATCCAGTCGTGGCACTGAACACCAATTAAATGTGATGAGATGTGAATTGAAGAATGAAACGCGTTTAGTCTGAAGAGTTACAGGTTGCAGAGATCTTGTTTGACATGTGCACAAAAACAACTTACCTTAACACAAGGAAGAATGTGTGTCATGATGATCGTCTCTCTGCTGTCCTCTGGTAAATTCTCACAAAATTCTGATGAGAAAAATATAATAATAAAATAACATAACTTTTGGGATTAAATAGGTTTAAAGGGGCGGTCACACTACACTTCGCTCTCCATTCACTCCCATTCAAACACATCCAAACGCGGGAGACTAGAAATGCAACCTCGTGCGAAGAAATTTCTTGCGCAACTGTGTACCAAAGTTCAAGCTTGGTGAACTCTGAACCGTGAATTCGTATGACGAGAGGACCCGTGACCAATAGAAAAGCAAAACATCACACGCTGACCTCTTTGCTCAATACAAAGAATACATATTTTAAAGCTGTGTGTTGTATTGTTGCAGGAAAGCGAGTAGACAATATATTTAAAAATGTTTTACAAAATATTATGTTATTTGTGATGTATTATTTACTCACACAAGAAGTCCACCCACGTGACACCATATCCTGGTCCGTTGCATTGTACGGAAAAAAAAAAAAAGTCACGTGCTCAAAGCCTAGAGTGACCACCCCTTGTTGCTGTTAAATTTGACACATTTTCCAAATTTGGCATTGAAACTACTTTATTCTGTTACAACCTCTTTCTAAAGAATAGTTTGAAGATTTGCAAAAACACCACCATAGGTATCCGGTGTTAAGTACACCAAACAAATCCATAGCTAAGCTTGTTTCTCAGTAAATGAAGAAAAATTCACAGAGAAAGATCCTGAGCAAATTTATTTATAAAATACATTTTGCACTCTTCACATGGCACAGTTACTGAAATATCGTATGAAACTCAGCATTAATGAGCAAGCTACTGGTCAGATGTATGGAGTTACAAAAAATCTTAGTTAAAATAGTTTTTTTCCTTAGAGCAACTGAACACACTACACTCTGAAAAGACATAGAAGCAAATTTATTCAAATTCAAAATTTGAGAATGAAATGAAAAAACGAGTAATACTACAATAAGGTTTCATTTGTTTACATTAGTTAAATGTGCAATATGTAACAATTTTCATGTAATATTAGCCTTTTTTTGTCAATGTGTGAACGGCTTGTAACGCAACTCAAAAAATGAGCCCTTCCCGGACTTCATAGGTTGCCTATTAAAGCCTGTAGACTGATTTTCATGTGAAGGGAGCAGGTCACTTTTGCAGAGAAAATCCAAAGGATGTGACGTTTATGTGCACTCCCGAGAGCCTTGCCTCAGTGCTTGTCTTCCGCTATTCAACAGCGACATCAAACTGCAACACTAGGTAACATTGTCTTATGGCACTTTTCCACTGCACGTAACAGTTCGACTCTGCTCACTTTACTTTTCTGAGCTTGCTTTTCCACTGCAGTTTGTGGGTTGGATTATAGGCTGATCGTCATAGTTGCGCCACCTCTACTGCCGTGACATCATCTTAAAGGCGACACAAACATTACTGAAAATAAACATTAACACGACCGCTAACTGTTAGCTACTAGCTCATTGTGCTGCATAAAGCAGTTGTTGCATGGTGATTTTGCCTGGTTGTTTTAGAAGCAAGCTTTCCAGTAGCTGATCAACTAAATAAAGTGAAGCTTTCAAGCAGAATATAGAGTTAACATAACAAAACGTACCATCTTCCATCATGGACTCCAACAACGCCGAGTCCAAGGCACTCTCCCTCCCATTGCTCGCCGGTCTATTGCCATAGATAGAGTCCATTTGGTCGAACCACTTCCACTTTCTTCTGTTTGAACCACTCCGGCTGTTGTGGTCCTTGATGGTTCTGTAGTCACTTACGTTTTTTTAATTTTTCCCTACACTGCTGGTAGGTCCGGTAGTAGCCGTGTGCGGCCAACAGCTGAGACACTTCCTGAAAGAATTTTTTGCTTTGTGTCGTTTCGTTCGTCGCTAACGAGAGGAACGTCTGCACCTCGTTTATTGACCACGGAGTGGTTTTGCGCACAGCCATTTCTTTTTACAATTCAAAAGTCGTGTGAACAAATGATATTGCTGTTACTGTTGCTAATTTTAAAATTAGCGGGTTGATGTCCTGTGTCGCAAATCCAGTGACGCTGGTAGTGACGATTCTCTCTAACCAATCAGTGATCTGCAGGGTTTTGACGTCACATTTAGTATCGGCTCGGCTCGCTTGGAACCTCGACCGAGGTGGTACTAAAATATTACCAGGTACTATCCACAGTGGAAAACCCCCAAAAAGTGAGCAGAATCGAGTAGAGCTGTACCGTGCAGTGGAAAAGCCCAATTAGAGATGGAATCCAGCAAACGTCCGGCTCCCAGCACAACTCTGACTCCTACACAAACTCCAAGTACACCAAAATAAAAAATAAAAATGTACCTACTGAATCCCATTTGGCTATGCGGGAACGTGATCTTGGTCGAGCGTAAACTAGAGTGAACATCGGCAGGGCATTTGATTCCTGGAGGGAACTTTGTTAGGTTTTGGGGATCAAAACAGACCCTGAACTGGCGTTCTTCTTATTGGACAGGTAAGCTTACATAACTGCAAAGCATGTGAAATATAGTGCCATAAGGGTTGAGCTGTGTAATTTTAGCTAACTTGATCTTGCCTGCACAGTAACTGTCATAAACAATGTTAATCTGTAATTATTCAGCCAGGTAAACTACAATAACACATGAAATGAATGCTAGACAATGTTCAAGATAATGTAAAAAGACCCATTCATTAGTGTAACATAACTTGGTTATACGGAAATTATATACAATCTATTATTATAAAACAATAGCGCATCGATTTATCAAAATGACAGTTGTGATGAAATATTTATAATGTACAGACTATTTTATAAACAGCTACTGTCATCATCTACCAAATTTAGCTAACAGCTATTGATAAAGCTGGCTAGCTTGCTAACGCCGACATAGGCTATCGTATAAATGCAGTCAATGTATCATGCAAAGAAAAGTGATTACTTCAAACTACAGTCTCGTATAGTCAGACCTATAACCACACTTTGTTTTAGCCCTGTTCCAGCACTGGAGAGTCAAATATAATATACAGTCTCAAAGTTTGTAGTAAAACAATCATAACTGTGTAATTTTAATTATGCTACCTCATCCGTCAGCATGATGCCGTTGAATCGCACTCAGTCTCTTTGTATGTTACGTCATTGTTTTGGCTGATGCTCGCTCGCTCACGTCCCTATGGAGTGTGTGCAAGAGCGCGAGCGCGAGCAACAAGTAGCTGGCCACAGGTGTCATTAATAACAAGGGTTTCTGAATCTTACATACTGCACCTTAAACTAAAAATAAACAATACTTTTACAGCATTTATTCATCAAGGTTAATGTTAATTTCAACATACAGTATAGTAATGCATTTTAAAATCCATAGTTGTATTTGTTAACATTAGTTAATGCACTATGAACAATTGTATTTTTATTAACTAACATTAACAAAGATTAATTAATGCTGTAAAATATATACATTATATATATATATATACATTATATATATATATATATATATATATAGAGTTCATTATTAGTTGATGCCAAATGCAAATAATATTAACAAATGGAACCTTATTAGAAAGTGTTACCAAAAAAATTAATCATGCAAATAATAATAAATTAAAAAAAAATAATAAAAAAAAGATTCATTGTGATTACTGATTTTAATCTGTTGGTTACATTTATTAGGGCTGCTTATGGGCCTTATCTCACCTTTGACCTTGTTGGCAGCAGCTGCCCGAACCTCAGCCTCACAGTCTTTAAGAAGATTCTGGAAAGCCGGCACTAGGTCGTTCTTTGTGATCTCTGGACCTACGGCCTTCTGCAGCTGTAAATTCACAGAGACAAGCATGTCATTTCACATCTCTATTACACAGTAACACTTCAGTGTTTCCTGCAGACAGTGCTTTACAGGGACAAAGGCACTCCCGATACATGCTAGGATGCAGTCAATTAAGTCTCATTTTTCAAAGCAGGCCAAAACGCCTGTGTTCATTACTTTTTCACTTACCAGTGCAGAGCCATTAAATCATGTATCTTTTATATTACATATATATTACTTTTATATTACAATTTATATTGTTTTATATTGCTAATCTATGGCAAAGTTAGAGCGTGTACAAATACTCAGGATTAAGCCATAACATTTAACCGTTACAACATTAACAATTTAAACATAAGGGTAAATTCCTTATTCCATTAACAAAGGATAAACAATTAGTTCCTTTGTTGCATACAAAGTCTGGCATGGACAAAACATGCATACGATTAAATGGTGATTGGCTTTTTTCTTACATCTGAGAATTTGTCTGCAACCATGTAGCGAACCCTCCAGGACTTGTCCTCTGCTGCCTGCCGTAAGGTGGGCATTACCAGAGCTTCCAGGTCCTCTTGGGGCAATAAAGTGGCAATGCTGACACCAGCCTCCACAGCCAGAAGACGAACAGAGTCCTGCAGCAGAGCAGATACAACAAAACATTCTGAACAAAACCATGCCATCTGTTGCAGGACTCTCTGCTCTACTTCTATTTGCAAAAGGAATGTTTGGGAATCTAACATGTCAGTATAATGTCAGTATAAAATCTGATATTTCCTACTGACACACTAAAGCTGAAAATATATATATAAAAAAAACATCTTAAGCACTGTATACATGTGTATATACTGTATACATAAAATGCACACACACACACACACATATATATATATATTTCACACACACACACACACACACACACACTATTTTGGTAACCTTTGAATGATTTTCAAGATTTAATATTTTTTAAATAGTTTATTACTACAAAAAAAAAAAAAAAAAAAAGTGTGCAAATGTGCATCTTCAACAACACATTGTCATATGAACATCCAGTCAGTAACGATACTGATTTAAGATTCACAAACTTTACACAAAAAAGTACACAACAAAGTTCTGGCTTCCTTCGAGTCCTGAATGCAATGACTTGCAGTTAAGTGAGAGATTTTAATTAAAGGTGCTGGAAGCGATTTCTTTCATGGAAAGGTATGCAACAAAAATGTGCTACACCCTGAGAGATATTTGATTTCTTTTTTCTCGATTTTCTCCCCTTTTTATCCCCAGTTTGGAATGCCCAATTCCCAATGCGCTCTAAATCCTCATGGTGGCGTAGTGACTCGCCTCAATCTGGGTGGTGGAGGATGAATCTCAGTTGCCTCCGCCTCCGAGACCGTTAATCCACGCATCTTATCACGTGACTTGTTGAGCGCGTTACCGCGGAGGCCTAGCGCATGTGGAGGCTTCACGCTATTCTCTGCGGTATCCACGCACAACTCACCATGCGCCCCACCAAGATCGAGAACCACATTATAGCAACCATGAGGAGATTACCCCATGTGACTCTACCCTCCCTAGCAACTGGGCCAATTTGGTTGCTTAGGAGACCTGGCTGGAGTCACTCAGCACGCCCTGGACTCGAACTCGCGACTCCAGGGGTGGTAGACTCCCTGAGAGATATTACTGAAATAAGTGTTGTAAGATATCTCATCTGTCTCTGATCCAGCTCTAGACTTTGTAAACAGCAACAAAAAAAAAATAATGTGTCCGCGGACAATGATGATTTCGACATGCCAATCATTTTGCACGTTCACATTGTGTAGTTGCAGCGAATTATTGAGACTTACTGTCATTTTTAAGCCATGTTGTTCATAACAGTTGTCAGTTGAGGGCACTATTTTGCTGCTGTTGTTGTTAACAACCGTTTCTGCATGATTTCTGTCTTAATAAAGCTCATTTGGTATCTTTGGAGTGCGGAAAGAGGGGGCGTGGCTAATCCAACAGCTCATTCTCATGGAAGTGGAAAGGCTGAAATCGCTTACAGCACCTTTAAGTAACCACTGATGGATACAGTGAGTTCATTCAGCAAAGGATTCATCAGACTGATTAAACCAATAACTTGCGAGTTTGAGATTCTTTTCAACAAATTCATTAAAAGCACCATCTCAAAAGGTCTTTAAATAGAGGGATGTGTTGTCTTTTGTGGTACGCAGTCTTTTTATCTCATCAGATTCAATCCAGACTGCAAGCACTCAACTCTAAATATATTTTTTTCTTCTGTGGTGCTATACATTCAATGCAGCGCAAAAAAAAAAACTGGATTGATGTCTACCACATATTCCTGTTGCAGCATATAAAAGTAAAAAAAAAAACCTTGCAAAACTGGTCACGTCATGCAACATGTGCACAGAGTCTTAACTGTAATGGCATTATTACATCAGTGTACAGTTTGGAGAAAAGTATTGAAAGCAGACCTGTTCATCAGATGCCAATGCAGTGAAGAGAGAAATTATGTCACTCTTAACATACTCCAGCTCCAACACTTTGGCAAACTCGCCCAGCTTGGAGGCAGCGGCACGGCGCACCATGGGAGTGTCATCAGAACACAGGGTGCGGAAGTGCCTGAGGAGAGATGAGTTAACATGCTACCACTTAACCAGCACACAAGAATGAGGTGGTAAAGAGCCCATTTCTTTCCCAAATTGTTTTTCAACATTATGTAACACTTCTGTTAATAACGGTTAGCCATAAGGCCCATTCACACTAAGAGTGAATATTCAAAGGAATGAAGACTTTCTCACTGACAAATATGATATAAACTGTTGAGTCATGTGTCCAGAACATATATTCCAAATAAATGTGGAGCTGAAAGTGGTTGCTATCATTGGCCTCAGAGACACCATTTACACCTGGTAATATGATGCATCTTGGGTGATTCAATTACACGTTGGCAGGCTAAAAACAACACTGTTTACACCAGGTAGCATAAATGCATCTCCTGTGAGCACCTGTGTTCGGCTTTCAAGGCGAGGATCTCTGATTTCAAAATGACATACATCAATCACTATCTTAGTGTGCTACTGAATTATTATAAACCGCAAAAAAGTAATTAAAGACTACGACTATGTTTACATGGACACCAGAGAGTGGCTTATTGCGAGAGAGCAGCGTTCCCGTTTACATGCACTGTTTAAGTGGTGTACTCTTTACTCCCGTATACATTCAGCTCAGTCAGTAAGCAGGTTTCTCCACAGCAACTTAATTTCCCCGCGACGCTTGTGTAAATAACAGACATGGCATCCAAGGTAGTCTTCGCTATTTTATTCCCTGTTGCTTCACTTTATTTTCAGATATTCCAGAGTTGTTGCTGTGTTTGTTTCCTTAACTTTCTATTGCAACCTGCAGCAGATTTGTGCTTCAATAGTGGGGTTTCCCTCATACGTAAAACTAAGGGATTCCTCCAACATACAAGCGTATAAACGCCAACGAGAGGGACAGTTGATATTTTAAAATGGTGTGTATAAATGGGTATAGTTTATTGTGTATGTGCTTTTCTCACTGTAATCCCAGAAATGTTGAAATCTTTCAGCTGTGTTGACTTGTTGTTGGGCTCCATCCTATGACGTTTGTTATTCGGTCTGTTCCACGCACATGCACACTCATCAAAAACCTATTAGAATGCCACTTATGTGTTTACATGACCCCATAAGCTGCATTCTTGAGGAGAAACCCAGGTGTGTTAAACCGCTTTCTCTTAATCCCTTTAACGGCGTAAAGAAAATCGCCGTTCTTGCTTACATGACGTTTCAAAACTATGCTTACCGTAAAAATCCTGGAATAATCCTTTTTGTTAAGTGCATGTAAGCGTGGTCACTGTTTCTCCCAGCTGCAGCTCAAATTTTATCTAAGCACAAATGCAACATTTCAAGCAGAATGATCTGTACCTGTATTAACCTCAGCGTCAGAAGTGTGTGCTTCTAATCTGTCACTGCATGTGGATAACAGACACTCTAAAGATGATCAGTGAAGTTCTCGTGCTGGTATATGTAGTCACTTTTTCAAATTCTCAGATCGTACGGTCATTTCCTTTTAAGGCTGCTCGTAACCGGCAAAGTTTAAGCTCTTGTTTTAGGGCAGCAGTTGATTGAGAGGTGAAGGGTGGCGCTTCACTGCTATCTGGCTTGTATTCAGGATGGATAGTGTTTACACCTCAAATGTGGTGTGATCGCATGCGTTTTTGACTACCTCTAAATGTGGCTTTTGTGATACGATTTGCAGGGGCCTGGGTAGCTCAGTAGTAAAGACGCTGGCTACCACCCCTGGAGTTCGCTAGTTCGAATCCCAGGGTGTGCTGAGTGACTCCAGCCAGGTCTCCTAATCAACCAAATTGTCCCGGTTGCTAGGGAGGGTAAAGTCACATGGGGTAACCTCCTCGTGATCGCTATAATGTGGTTCGTTCTCGGTGGGGCACGTGGTGAGTTGAGAGTGGTTGCCGCGGTGGATGGCGTGAAGCCTCCAGATGCGCTATGTCTCCATGGCAACGCGCTCAACAAGCCATGTGATAAGATGCGCGGGTTGACCGTCTCAGACACAGAGGCAACTGGGATTCGTTCTCCGCCACCCGGACTGAGGTGAATCACTACGTGACCACGAGGACTTAAAAGCACATTGGGAATTGGGCATTCCAAATTGAAGAAAAAAAAAAAAAGGATTTGCACCCCATAAACACCTGTATTTAACGCTGACCACTTGTGATCGGATCACCCGAAAACGCATCTTAATACCAGGTGGAAACGGAGTCCATATGAGAGTGTTTAACATATTATTTATACTTTACCTACCTAGCAACATTTTAATGTAACAGCTGTACTTTTTCCTCACAGAACACCAATATTATTTTCATTACACCATGATATATTCCTATGTCATGCTATCATCCTGTTGTACTTTCACTGTACCATTTCATTGCAATATTCTGCATTATAACAAGTGAATGAGGATTATCATATGGGTTGCATTTAGCATTAAAACACTTGAATGAACAGAGTGATTTTTCACTTCGCTCATGGTGGGAATAGGCCTTTAATGAACCTATAAATATTTCCCATCAGAAAAAGTAGCATAATAGCAAATTATTTCTCACACAGATATCAAACTTACTGGCGAATCTCCGCTTTGACTGTGCTTGAAACTCGTGGGTAGCAGACACTGAAGAGTCCACAGGCGGAAGTACGTGATGTGAACCAGTCACCACTGGCCAAACGCTTCACCAGAGGCTCAAAGTGCACTTCCAAGTCCACTGGAGAGTGTTCATGGGAGATCTTCCGCAAAGACTCCACTGCCTTGTCTCGCACCACTGTCTCTTCGACTGTTGCCAAACTCTCCAAAGGGGGCTGAAAAGACAAATCAGATAACGATAAGACAAAAACCATGACAGACTATACTTTGTTTGATTTATTGGATTTCTGAATGAAATTAAAGTGTAAGTGAAGCTTACAAGGAGACAGTGCACATATTCAGGGCCTCCAACCAGCATGGTGAAGTTACCCAGTTGTTCAGCAAGGGCGAGCAGAACTTCATCCTCATCATAAATGGTATCTGTTCAAGACAAATACACAAATGAATAGATTTACATCAATTCTCTACCACACTTGGACAAACTTGAAACCGTTTATAGATCATATTTCCATCAACAACATTTTTGATTAAAAAAAAATTACAAACCGGCAGTCCTCCAAGATCTTACCCGTGAGGAAGGGGAGAAGTTCAGTGCGTGTCCTTTCAACCCCCAAAGCTAAGGCAATGGTGGACAGTTTCTTGATGCTGTTCAAACGTAACTATTGGCAAAGAAATGTGAGAAGAAAAAATTTGATCTAAACACAGATACTCAGTAATGCAGTACAGAGGATTACTTGGGGCAAAACAACCTTCTGGCCTCTGTTGACAGCTAATCAAATGGGGTCTACCACTAGCGCTGGCAGATCCCAAACTAAAGCAAAGACAGTGTTTTGCTCTCTCAATATAATGTGAGTTAGAGAAGATAAAAATATTTATATCCATGTTGTCCCAATTCTGGTCATATTACTACCATCATAGCCCTATGTTATTATCATGAGGAGATCACTTACAGCTAACATTAACTAATAAGTACTCAAAAGCTATTTTGCCAACAAAAAAAAAAAAATCTTTTTTGCATTTAAAGCAGAAAAACGGAAATAAATTCAAGCCAAAATGTTTTAGCCATCTTTACTGAGTTAATTAAAAATCTAACTCAAGTTAATAATGCGTTCAAATGGAAACCAACTCAATGGTCCAGTCAGGTTTAATCTCTTCTAGGTTAAACATACTTTTAAAGTACTGTAATAAAATTTTGTGTTGTTTATCCAAGTAACCGGGTCAATGAGCTAAAATCACACATAACTGCTAACAGTGTTAGCTAACTGCTCTGTCACCCCTCAATTTCATTTACACACGGGATGACATTTTTACACACACGATTATTTTACCGTAATAAATGAGGGGTCTAAATGCTTATAATGTCCCTTAGTTTAATATGTAAGCTTTAGGTATGTCGAAATCGCGGAATCGTCTTTTGATCTCTACCGGTTGCTAGCCGGCTGGCTAATCTAGGGCAGGCCGATGTTTGTTTACAGCTTCGCGTGAAGACACATGTACATCTTTTCAAATAGAAATGAATGTCATAGAACTTTTCCGATTACCTGAACATCTTCATTCCTTAATTCGTCAATTAATACGGCAATAGGGTAAAGAGAGTCGTCACTGTCTGCTCCTGCCATCTTGGATGCTGAAGATTGTTCGTTCGGTTGGTTCCTGCTACGGGCTTTCTCACGCCGCAGACTGTAGCGCGATGACGTAGTGGATGTTTTGGGTGTAAACGTACACTGAGTAATATATTACTTCGTATTAACGTATTTCAATGACACATTACTTGACATGTTTTCCCTCTTCACCAACATAAAAATCTGTATAAATTAAGCATACTACTCACCTTAAAGTGCTTCTCATTTTAACATCCTCTCAGCTATACATAAAAACCCCTGCCATGGGGTGTATTGTTTGTATTTGAATATTAACATGTAGCAGCCAGACATGTTTGGAAGTACGTAAAAGTGAGATTAAAGTGAACGTGAGCTCAGCGCACGTAAGCACACGGAACTGGGAGCACATCTGTTACTCTGAGCACGAGATGGAGTTGTGGAGCACAGAACCGCTCAGAAAACACTGTATTAATGCTTTTACACAATACAGGACAGAGCCGCGTGCATGCTATTTATTAATTTAATTAAATCCTAGCCCTTTGCGGTTTAATAATCACACAGCGTCATATGGCGATTTCCATTTTATTTTATTAATTGTGCAGACCTAATATAAATATATATATATATATATATATATATATATATATATATATATATATATATATATATATATATATATATATATATATATATATAGGCCTGTGTATAGGCTCTCTCTCTCTCTCTCTCTCTCTCTCTCTCTCTCTCTCTATATATATTAATGACCGTTAAGTACGATACAGTAATGACGCAAAACTTGTAAATGTTCATACGCATGCGCATTATAACGTCCACTATGCAACTAAAATCCACCTAAAAAGGATTAAATCCACTACGTCATTGCGCTACACTGTGACATGATATGTTGGGGTATGATTTTCATTATGTTTGAAATCAGCCACGTTTATTCACATTGGTAATGTTTAATCAGCAACATGTATTATTTTACAATGGTTCATCCGTTATTTTATATACACATTCTGCTCAGCTGAAGTGACCTGTTCAGTTACGGGTGTATTCCATGCATTCAGATCTCTTTGTGTGAAGAACGGACCCAAATAACGTTTCAAAGCGATTGCATTGTTTTAGAAGACATATAGGCATTTAAATCACTGGAGCCTTATGGATTATTTTTATGATGCTTTTATGTGATTTTTGGAGCTTCAAAGTTCTGGTCACCATTCACTTGCATTGTATGGACCTACATAGCTGAAATATTCTTCTAAAAATCTTCATTTGTGTTCTGCAGAAGAAAGAAAGTCATACACATCTGGGATGGTATGAGGGTGAATAAATGAGAGAATTTAGATTTTTTTGGGAGGTGAACTTTCCCTTTAACAAAAAGTACCACGTTTTTGTGTGAGTATATATATATATATCGGTATCGCCGTATATTTTACCGATATGTGCAGATACTGTATGAAAACTTTTTTTCAAAACATCTAATGCAGAAAACAATACTTTAGAATTGGTGTCATAGCATAGTTTTTCCAGCAGAGCACACTCCGACTCCATTGTTTACAGAGCTGACTCTGAACTGACGGTGGCTCTGCAGACAGTATTAAGAAGTGGAAAATTCGGGGATCTCTTGATACCAAGCCAAGGTCAGGCAGACCAAGAAAGATTTCAGCCGCAACTGCCAGAAGAATTGTTCAGGATACAAAGAAAAACCCACAGGTAACCTCAGGAGAAATACAGGCTGCTCTGAAAAAAGACGGTGTGGTTGTTTCAAGGAGCACAAAATGACGATACTTGAACAAAAATGAGCTGCATGGTCGAGTTGCCAGAAAGAAGCCTTTACTGCGCCAATGCCACAAAAAAGCCCGGTTACAATATGCCCGACAACACCTTGACACGCCTCATAGCTTCTGGCACACTGTAATTTGGAGTGACGAGACCAAAATAGAGCTTTATGGTCACAACCATAAGCACTATGTTTGGAGAGGGGTCAACAAGACCTATAGTGAAAAGATTACCATCCCCACTGTGAAGCATGGTGGTGGCTCACTGATGTTTTGGGGGTGTGTGAGCTCTAAAGGCACGGGGAATCTTGTGAAAATTGATGGCAAGATGAATTGCAGCATGTTATCAGAAAATACTGGCAGACAATTTGCATTCTTCTGCACGAAAGCTGCGCATGAGACGCTCTTGGACTTTCCAGCATGACAATGACCCTAAGCACAAGGCCAAGTTGACCCTCCAGTGGTTACAGCAGAAAAAGGTGAAGGTTCTGGAGTGGCCATCACAATCTCCTGACCTTAATATCATCGAGCCACTCTGGGGAGATCTCAAACGTGCGGTTCATGCAAGACGACCAAAGACTCTGCATGACCTGGAGGCATTTTGCCAAGACGAATGGGCAGCTATACCACCTGCAAGAATTTGGGGCCTCATAGACAACTATTACAAAAGACTGGACGCTGTCATTGATGTTAAAGGGGGCAATACACAGTTTTAAGAACTAAGGGAATGCAGACTTTTGAACAGGGGTCATTTCATTTTTTTCTTTGTTGCCATGTTTTGTTTTATGATTGTGCCATTCTGTTATAACCTACAGTTGAATATGAATCCCATAAGAAATAAAATAAATGTGTTTTGCCTGCTCACTCATGTTTTCTTTAAAAATGGTACATATATTACCAATTCTCCAAGGGTATGCAAACTTTTGAGCACAACTGTATAGTATGCAAATGTTCTTCATGCACAGAACATCTGAATGAGCAATACAATGTTTTCAACTTGACCATCAGTTGTCATGAATGAAGCAGAAGCTATATCCACTGTGATTTTTAACATCTCTTGTTTTGTGACTCATCATGTGATAGACCTGCTAAGGCATTTTTACATGTTAAACATGCAACATAGTGACATCATGTGTCAACATACACTGGAAAATAAATATAGCAGAAAAGATTAAGTACTTTCTACATTGAATAAGTTAAAGCGTGAACTAGAAAAAAATAATTAAATTCTACATTTTTACTCAATTTGTGTAAAAATGAATGCTCTAGCTTATAAGTAAATATACTTGATGATTGTTTGTTGTCTTTACAATGCGTCATCATGTGTCAATCTTAAAGTAGAAAACATTGTTATATTTATTTGCTAATTTGAGTAAATTTCACAGGTAAATAAAATAAGTACATTTTACTTAACTTTTCAAAGTTTGTGTTCTCAGCATACATCTGGCTTGAATAATTAATGAGCTTGCAAGTTTTCACTGTTTGCAAGTTTATTGAAATAGTTTGTTGTTGTTGTTGTTGATGATGATTTTGTTGTTACATTAAGGAACTTCTTGTTTTGTGAAGTTTGAAGTTCATTTTCTGCTTAAAATTACCTGTTCATAATCAATAAAATGACCTTTTGATTGTTACCATCATTGTGTTGAGGTCTGCATGCCCAGCTCAATATTGTGTTCATATTGCATGTATTGCAAAGTAGTTTATATAGCATACATGCATAAAGCTTTCCCATGGCAGGCTTCGGTATGTTATGTGGTGATTAAACGTGTTTAAAAGGAAAATTCAAAATGTACCAATAAAATGTTTAATTTTGCTAAATTTAAATACCGCTTACATCAGATTTGTGAGTAAAGCTTACTGTATTAACTGAAATCTTTAAGTTCAATTCACACACTCACTTTAATCAATGTAATGTCATGAATTTAAGTAGATATTACTGAATTTTATACCATTACATTTACTTAGAAAAACTGTGTTCAAAAACTTGCAAAATACAAATTAAGTAAATCTTATTCAGTAATCTTGTCTTTTTTTATTGTAGGCAGTATGCATGCACTGTGCAGTATGCAACTGTACGCTAGTATTCTATTCCAAGCATAGCCAATATTACAGCACTCTTCCTTTATTAACCTGTTAGTTACACCAAAACGAAAAATCACATCTATTCTGAAATGTGCATATGTTTGAAAGTCATTGCATATTTCAAATGAACACTTGATCTCCATATAAACACTTGTTTCTGTGCATAAACAGCAACACAGGAGCAAATGAGAATCAAACCCAGTTTGGGAAAAAGAAAATAGAATCATGAGAAAATCATTATTGAATATGCACAGGAAAAAAAAGTCTTGTGTGATTAAATGGGCCTGTGTCTGGACCATCTGTTCTTCATTCAATTGCTAATTTGTGTTCAATTAAAACACACTGACATCCATTATTCATCCTGGGCCTGCTTTTGTTAGTTCACATTTTGAAAAAAGTATGTGATCTTCACATGTTGCAGTGATTGCATTGATCCAGCTTGCCCTATTTAGGTGACCTGATATCAAGCTTGCAGTTTCTTTTGTTATGCATGTTTGGAAAAAGGTAGGAGATGCTGATCATCTATCTGGAACACTGAATACAGCACGATCTCCATAAAGCATTTTCATGCAACATTCTGTTGCAAGTAGCTACTTTAATAAATAGCATGTCTATTACAAAGGCAAAGACATGCAGGGTCTCATATAATAAACATCAAAACAGGCATAAAAGGCAGAGTAATTCTTAGTCCGTCTCCCGACAGACAGCGCCAGGTGGTTGATCCTGCCAGCACGGAGGAGCAAATGGCCAGCACAATACACTTACCTGCTTTCATCATCTCTGACCTAAAGGTGGAATTTACAGACACAGACACGTCAAAAGTGGAGCAGATGTACTTGTGAATGCCAATGTGATCAATGTGATGTCACTTGCAACTAGGACCATTTTTATATGAGATGTCATGCTAACTATAATCCACAAATATGAGATAGATGTACTTCATTATGTGCCTTAAAATTAAGGCTTGTACATTTTTGCTCTGATGATGATACAGCTCAATTCTTTGAATAATTTTATAGTTATTTACTAAATGTGATGCTGCATCGTGAAATCTGAACTTTGTTCAAAATTTGGTTCGGTTTGATTCATCTATTTTGGCATGATTCGTTACTATTTTAAAACTTAAAGTAGGTCATTTTGGAAAAGAAATTAACACGTAATACATTCAGGGTTCCCACACCTTTGACCAATGAATTCCCATGAATTTTATATTTGTTTGTGATTACTGGATAAGGATTTTAAAAAAATCATTTGATAGAAATTGCATCAAAACTTGAAGAAAAAAAAAAAGTAACATTTTCATGACTTTTTCAGGGCTGGAAGTCACAAACATAAAATTCACTGACATTTACAGGTTTTCCATGAATGTGGGAACCCAATGCATGGGTATTCTAAACTCAGCAAAAAAAGAAACGTCCTCTCACTTTCAACTGCTTTTATTTTCAGCAAATATTTGTATGAACATAAAGATTCAACAACTAAGACATAAACTGAACAAGTTTCACCGTCATGTGACTAACAGAAATGGAATAATGTGTCCCTGAACAAAGGGGGTGGGGGTCAAAATCAAAAGTAACATTCAGTATCTGGTGTGGCCACCAGTTGCATTAAGTACTGCAGTGCATCTCCTCCTCATGGACTGCACCAGATTTGCCAGTTCTTGCTGATATTACCCCACTCTTCCACCAAGACACTTGCAAGTTCCCGGACATTTCTGGGGGGAATGGCCCTAGCCCTCACCCTCCGATCCAACAGGTCCCAGACGTGCTCAATGGGATTGAACACTGACATTCCTGTCTTGCAGGAAATCAAACACAGAATGAGCAGTATGGCTGGTGGCATTGTCATGCTGGAGGGTCATGTCAAGATGAGCCTGCAGGAAGGGTACCACATGAGGGAGGAGGATGTCTTCCCTGTAATGCACAGCGTTGAGACTGCTTGCAAAGACAACAAGCTCAGTCCGATGATGCTGTGACACACCACCCCAGACCATGACGGACCCTCCACCTCCAAATCGATCCCGCTACAGAGTACAGGCCTCGGTGTAATGCTCATTCCTTCCGACCATCACCCCTGGTGGACAAAACCGTGACTCGTCAGTGAAGAGCACTTTTTGCCAGGCCTGTCTAGTCCAGCGAAGGTGGGTTTGTGCCCATAGGTGACGTTGTTGCCGGTGATGTTTGGTAAGGACCTGCCTTACAACAGGCCTACAAGCCCTCAGTCCAGCCTGTCTCAGCCTATTGCGGACAGTCTGGGCACTGATGGAGGGATTGTGCGTTCCTGGTGTAACTCGGGCAGTTGTTGTTGCCATCCTGTACCTGTCCCGCAGGTGTGATATTCGGATGTACCGATCCTGTGCAGGTGTTGTTACACGTGGTCTGCCACTGCAAGGACGATCAGCTGTCCTTCTTGTCTCCCTGTAATGCTGTCTTAGGCGTCTCACAGTACGGACATTGCAATTTATTGCCCTGGCCACATCTGCAGTCCTCATGCCCCCATGCAGCATGCCTAAGGCACGTTCACGCAGATGAGCAGGGACCCTAGGCATCTTTCTTTTGGTGTTTTTCAAAGTCAGTAGAAAGGTCTCTTTAGTGTCCTAAGTTTTTATAACTGTGACCTTAATTGCCTACCGTCTGTAAGCTGTTAGTCTCTTAACGACCGTTCCACAGGTGCATGTTCATTAATTGTTTATGGTTCATTGAACAAGCATGGAAAACATTGTTTAAACCCTTTACAATAAAGATCTGTAAAGTTATTTGGATTTTTACAAAATTATCTTTAAAATACAGTGTCCTGAAAAAGGGACGTTTCTTTTTTTGCTGAGTTTAGTAGCTAATTGTAATCATTGCATTGACTTTTCATTGTCAATGCATCATAATGTATTTTAGACCCCTAGTAAATATGTTGGACTTTGATCCAGACAGTACATCAGTATGATGGCATGAAAATCAAATGGAAAAACTGCAGCGATCTAAAAGTAATGTTTCAATGCACTCAGTTTAATTTAGATTTTTTTGCACACGAAAAATGGTAAACTTGCATAAATTTTCAGGTCTGGTTCTTTGCTCCACTTAACCGAAAGTGACATTTAAACTATGTAGTAGAGAACAGTGCCTGGAAAACTATGTCTCATCTATGTTTCAAAGGGGTTTCTGCGTCATTGGGTAGAGCATCTATGCCAGGATTTAAAAAGGATCAGAGTTCCCTATAGTGTTGTAGGGCTTAATGTGCCGTTACTGTAGACAGCTTAATAATCCCACAAGCCACACATTCATTGCCTTGAGCATGTTTTCATACACCCACAATCTATCCGGCAAGGCATACCTATTTTCTCTTCAGCAGAACCAACAATGACACACAGGGGAAATGATGCATGTTTCTGAATGATGTAGATCAATGATGATTTCGAATCTCTATGGAACCCAGAGCTGCAGCACTTAACTGGGAAACATCATAAACTGTTTAAAATATGTTACAGGGCTACTGATATGTCAATGCTGATCTTAGCTTATTTTTATCCAGTTACACAATAATAGCAAATCTGACCTCAAGCTAATTTCAGGGTTTACACTTTTTTTCTGACCAGTGAATTTCCATGAACTGTCAAGTCATTCATGATTACTGGGTTTGAAAAAATATAGAGAGAGATTTTATAGAGTTTGCTGGGGCGGATTTCTATTTGTATATCAGGGAATCAATTGATTATACTTGTTAGTGTACAAATATCTCCAATACTATAAAATCCCCAATGAACAAGGTGATCTTGTCTCATAGACTGGATAGCATGCTTTACAAAACTTTTGTATGTCATGTAGTACATGATTAAACATGTAAGTCAAATTTTTACTATGTTTAAGTTCCATATATATCATATTTCTAAGTAAAAGTTACTGAATTCACTAAAAAGTTTAAGTTAAATTTACTTACTAATCAATAGTGTCATAAAGTAGATTTTACCATTAAGATTTACTTAGAAAAACTGTGTGCAAAAGAACAACTTGCGAAATACAAGTACAGCTTACTAGAAGTTTTACCCTTCATAAGCACTCACAAAGAGACTTGAAAAACTCTTTAAAAATAATTCATAAACTTTCTGTGATTTTTCCAAGCCTTTAAATAACTATTTATTCAACTCATCCAATTCAATTTTTTGTAGTTAATTTTAGTTTTGTAAAGAAATTAATACATAGACACAAATTAGATTTATCTGAAAAACAAATGTGAAGTATATACAGTATGTAAGCACTTTTACCACTGCAGACTTCTAGAAAGGAAAGTCTCGTTAAACACTTTTTCTAAAATTCACTAATTGTTTCATTTATCTACAATGTCCAGCAGTCAAATTCTGTATTGTGATTAATAGAATTCAGTGGTGGAAATGATGCTGAAAAATTAAATTTTCAATGTTTAAAAAAATAAAATAAAAATGACAGATACCTTTGTCTTCCTAAGGCTTATTTTATAGCTAACACTTTATGTTTCCTAAATACACATATTTTGCACAATTTGGCAAATTTACAGCTTGTTTGGAAATGATGCACAATAAAAATATTCTGCTATTCACAAGTTAAATTTACCTTGATACAGACAAGATATAACTTGTCTTATACAGTATTTCATCTCAAGCATGCTCTTCACAGACACTTTTGTTGACTTGGTTAACAAGTACACTAACCTTTGAAAAAACGTTGTTGAAGAAATCAAACATGAATCCAGAAATGTGTGTCCAAAATTTATTCCAGAAATTAACCCTCAGAGATGGCATACCCATGCTCATTCAGACAGCCTTCTTTTATTTAACTCGATCATAGTTAGCACTGTTATGATTAAGATGACAAACATGATTTGGAATGTAAACACTCAACTGTCCTGGTCGGCAACCTGACCATTTTCGAGTCAATCCCCACTTATACGGACAACGCAACTGGAGACAACAGAGAGTTTTTTGGTGCAACCTTCGTCCTGAGATGCTGCTGCTGGCCAGGACCAGTTGCTCAAACAGGACAAATTAAGTTCATGTCTTCTGTTGAACTCTGAATGGATGGCGACAAAATGGATTGGGATCTGCATTTATGGAGTACAGTTCATTGTCCCAGACCAGGTGAAATTAAAAGGATGCGGTCATTAAAAATGAGTAACTGTAGCCCTTAAAGGGTCGTCTTAACAGAAATCTTCTGAAATGAAAGATGCAGAAAAGCCCAAGCAGGCATCAGTGTTTAATTATGCAGCGTAAGGGCATGGCAATGGAATGGAGCTGAGATGATCGGCCACTATTGGTAAAATGGGTAAGGCATCCAGGCTCTCTGCTGGAACTGTCCAGAATGGGCGTCAATACGGATGCCTAAATACAGGCAGACACCACATGGTTTGATAGGTCAACACACACACAGAGAGAGAAAGAGAGAGAGAGAGAGAAAGAGAAAGAGTTTAGGGGAAGATCTTGGGGCAAATGATGATTCACTACAGGAGAGGACTGATGGAGAGATACAATGATGGAAAGTAACAGGAACAGCGAATCAAGGCTGCGTTCTTTTCCGGGTGTGTTTGGGTCGTCGTGGTTTCAGGATGACATATCTGCTGTAGGTGGTGTACTGCTCAGACAGAAATGGGATAAAAAAGGCCCTGAAGAATCTGGAGGACCTGTGCGGGAGAGACACAAAAAAGAAAATGGCACCACAATCAGGAACAGCACACAAAGATTCCTGCAAACAAGGAAGGCCACTTGCATTACCTGAAGCTGGTTTTCAAAATACATAATAGACTACTTTATATGCATTAATTTCATTACAGTCAGTTTGGCAATAAAGATAGTTATACAATGATATATTAAATAGATTAATTGGACAATATAAATATGTACAGTTGTGCTCAAAAGTTTGCATACCCTTGGAGAATTGGTAATATATGTACCATTTTTAAAGAAAACATGAGTGAGCAGGCAAAACATTTATTTTATTTCTTATGGGATTCATATTCAACTGTAGGTTATAACAGAATGACACAATCATAAAAAAAAAAACATGGCAACAAAGAAAAAAATTTAATGACCCCTGTTCAAAAGTCTACATACCCTTAATTCTTAAAACTGTGTATTGCCCCCTTTAGCATCAATGACAGCGTGCAGTCTTTTGTAATAGTTGTCTATGAGGCCCCAAATTCTTGCAGGTGGTATAGCTGCCCATTCGTCTTGGCAAAATGCCTCCAGATCATGCAAAGTCTTTGGTCATCTTGCATGAACCGCACGTTTGAGATCTCCCCAGAGTGGCTCGATGATATTAAGGTCAGGAGATTGTGATGGCCACTCCAGAACCTTCACCTTTTTCTGCTGTAACCACTGGAGGGTCAACTTGGCCTTGTGCTTAGGGTCATTGTCGTGCTGGAAAGTCCAATAGCGCCCCATGCGCAGCTTTCGTACAGAAGAATACAAATTGTCTGCCAGTATTTTCTGATAACATGCTGCATTCATCATGCCATCAATTTTCACTAGATTCCCCGTGCTTTTACAGCTCACACCCCCCCAAAACATCAGTGAGCCACCACCATGCTTCACAGTGGGGATGGTATTCTTTTCACTATAGGTCTTGTTGACCCCTCTCCAAACATAGTGCTTATGGTTGTGACCGTAAAGCTCTATTTTGGTCTCGTCACTCCAAATTACAGTGTGCCAGAAGCTGTGAGGCGTATCAAGGTGTTGTCGGGCATATTGTAACCGGGCTTTTTTGTGGCATTGGCGCAGTAAATGCTTCTTTCTGGCAACTCGACCATGCAGCTCATATTTGTTCAAGTATCGTCATTTTGTGCTCCTTGAAACAACCACACCGTCTTTTTCCAGAGCAGCCTGTATTTCTCCTGAGGTTACCTGTGGGTTTTTCTGTGTATCCCGAACAATTCTTCTGGCAGTTGTGGCTGAAATTTTTCTTGGTCTACCTGACCTTGGCTTGGTATCAAGAGATCCCCGAATTTTCCACTTCTTAATAAGTGATTGAACAGTACTGACTGGCATTTTCAAGGCTTTGGATATCTTTTTATATCTTTTCCATCTTTATAAAGTTCCATTACCTTGTTACGCAGGTCTTTTAACAGTTTTTTTCTGCTCCCCATGCCTCAGTATCTAGCCTGCTCAGTGCATCCATGTGAGAGCTAACAAACTCATTGACTATTTATACACAGACACTAATTGCAATTTAAAAAGTCACAGGTGTGGGAAATTAACCTTTAATTGCCATTTAAACCTGTGTGTGTCACCTTGTGTGTCTGTAACAAGGCCAAACATTCAAGGGTATGTAAACTTTTGATCAGGGCCATTTGGGTGATTTCTGTTATCATTATGATTTAAAAAGGAGCCAAACAACTATGTGAAAATAAATGGCTTCATATGATCACTATCCTTAAATAAATTGTTGCATGATCAGTCATATTTTCAAAATCATTGCCAAAATTTCACAATTTCTGCCAGGGTATGCAAACTTTTGAGCACAACTGTATATAAACTGTAAATACAATACAAATTTTATAAAATCAGGGTCATTTAAATTGATATAAAAAAAGGATCATCGCTATCATTGAATTGCATAATACAGTGGTGTCCAAAAATCTGAGAGCACTTGTGAAAATGTGTCTTTTTCTAATAATGATCCATTTTATTCCAGCATGATTTGAGATTGTTTCAAAAAGCATCTTGCGTGCTTCAGTTGATGCAAGAATATCTGACCATTTCTACAACATGTTCAAGTTGAATCATGAGGCATTGTTCAAAATGCTAAATATTTCTTCTTCATTTTATGTCATAACTTTCCTCAGTTTTTTCGGAAATCCTAAACTTTGGTTTATTTTTAGGTTTCCAGATTTTCAGTGCGGCCTCAAAGTTTTGGACCCTACTTTACCCAAATTATAGTATTATAACGGCCACCAGACACCCTGCTCTCTAGACAACAGTATCAACCACTAATAAAGACACTCAGACATCATTACTAAGATTTGATTTGAAATTGGGTCAAGGATAATCTCTCTTGGTATGATAGGACAACCAGTGTCAACAATTTATGATGAGCACTTGCTGACAATGATGCCATAAGTATCTATAAAAGGACAAGAGCACCCTCTAGTGGACAAGAACATACCCTACAACACTCAAAATAAAGGGATTGTTCACCCAAAAGTTAAAATTCTCTCATTTACTCATCCTCATGCCATCCCAGATGTGTAGGACTTTCTTTCTTCTGCTGAACTCAAATTAAGATTTTTAGAAGAATATTTCAGCTCTGTAGGTCCATACAATGCAAGTGAATGGTGGCCAGAACTTTGAAGCTCCAAAAAGTGCATAAAGTCAGCAGAAAAGTAATCCATACAACTCCATTGGTTTAATCCATGTCTTCTGAAGCAATCTTATCAATTTTGGGTGAGAACAGACCACAATATCATTCATTTTTCACTATAAATCTTGACATCTGCAGTCTCCTTGCTGATCATGATTTCAAGCTCAATTATACTTCCTGTAGCGCCATCTAGCATCCTGTGCATGTGTCAAGCACTAGGAAGTGTAATCAAGCTTGAAATCATGATCGTGCCTAGAGAACAACGTCAAGATGAAGAGGGAAAATTAATTAAATTTTGGTCTGTTCCAACCAAAACTGATTGGATTGCTTCTGAAGACATGGATTAAACCACTGGAATCTTGTGGATTACTTTTATGATTACTTTATCACCTATTTGGAGCTTGAAAGTTCTTGCCACCATTCCCTTGCATTGTATGGACCTACAGAGCTGAAATATTCTTCTAAAAATCTTCATTTGTGTTCAGCAGAAGAAAAAGTCTTAAACATCTGGGATGGCACGAGGGTGAGTTAAAGATGACAGAATTTAAATTTTTGGGTGAACTATTCCTTTAATGAAAAATTACACAAATGTAGTTACCCAACAGGTCTACGCATGTAACCAAATTTTCATTTGTTTCCAAAAAAGTCCATTGTGCACCTATAAAAACTTGCCTGGTAGTGTCTAGAAAAGGCTTGTCAGCGATAATACTCCACTCCTCTTTGTTAGCAGCATATCGTGGTTCTCGAGGGGCCTCTGTGTCTGTTGCCAGATCCACCAAGTAATGACACTGCTTCAGTTCCACCTGAGAGCCAGAGAACAATCACTGAAAATGACATTTTTACCTACCTGCTGGCGATGCCAATCAGAGGATGGAGACATAACCCATGTCTTTTGGGAGTGTGTTAAGATCCAGGAGTTTGGTTGAAGGTTCAACATTTTGTGTGTGATGTATTGGGCACTCTGGTTTCATTTTGCCCCAGACTCTGTATTTTGGGCAATGGGGACACAAAAAGAGTTGGGTCCTAACCACTGTCATGGTCGCCAGACAGATTCTTTTAAGGGGTTGGAGGTCGGCTGGAGCACCCTCATTTCAGAAGTGGTGCTCGGAGATGGGGAGGGTGGCAGCCTTTGAAGAAGGGTCATTTAGAAGACTAGGGAAATTGAATTTTTTTGTGAAGAAATGGGGCAGATATCTGACATTGCTGGATGTGTGTTTATTATCATTTTTTATTTTATTTGTATTTATTTTTTGTGTGTGTCTATAATCATGTACAACCACTGGGATGTTGTTGGGGGCTAATTGTTGATTCTGTGTATATAGGTTTTATTTTTCTGTGTTCAATATGTGAATCAATAAAACTGTTAATCAGAAAATGTCATTTGTCACATACAGCAACAACACTGACATATGCAGAGATTTATGTCAGGTCAGAGCTCATAGACTTATAGCATCAATGTTATCTTTCTTTATCTTTAGGTTTGAGGTAATGAATGATTAGATGGCCTTATATTTGTCTTATCTAAGTTGTGTGATGGTAGTTACACTACAAGCAGATTACATAATCTCTAGTGATGGACCGATATATCGGCCAGGCCGATTAATCGGCTGATATTGGCAATTATAGGCATCGCCCAATAAACGTGTTTGCTTGGCCGATTAACAGAAGTGTTGACTTTCCCTTGTGTCAGTTCCAAAATCTACCAAAAGATTAATGATGACTCTTAATGATGAAATAATTGGGGGGCCTGGGTAGCTCAACGAGTATTGACGCTGACTACCACCCCTGGGTCACAAGTTCAATTCCAGGGCATGATGAGTGACTCCAGCCAGGTCTCCTAAGCAACTAAATTGGCCCGGTTAATAGGGAGGGTAGAGTCACATGGGGTAACCTCCTCGTGGTCGCTATAATGTGGTTCGCTCTCGGTGGGGCATGTGGTGAGTTGTGCGTGGATGCCGCGGAGAATAGCATGGTCCTCCACATGCGCTATGTCTCCGCGGTAACGTGCACAACAAGCCACATAATAAGATGTGCGGATTGACAGTCTCAGATGCGGAGCCAACTGAGAGTCACTACGCCACCACGAGGACAGAGCGCACTGGAATTGGGCATTCCAAATTGGGGAGAAAAAAAAAAAAAACAGGAAAGAGGAAAATTTATAGGGATGTACCGATGTATCGGCTGCCGATATTTATCGGCCAATTACTGACCAAATTAAAACCATCTGCATATTGGTAATAAGCATGAAAATGTGATATGAAAAACCAATGGTTTATTTATAATTATTTAGTAACACATTTTGTAAAAATTCTGAATTCAAATATTGGCCAGGCCAATTACTCAGCCGATATTTGACCATTTTGACTATTATTGATGTGGGCGTGGCCGAGCGACATCTGTGGAGAGCGAGGCCGGGAGGAAGAATGGTAAGGAATGACACCTGTGGGAAATTATCTCTAACAGCTGTTCTGTGTTGCTGTGAGGGCTGGAGAGGGATAAAAGAGGCAATCCAGACCACCAGAGGAGAGAGAGAGAGAGAGAGAGACACATGCAGCAGAAGTAATATGTGTGTGCATTTGTTGCTGAAAAGCAAACCATTTGTGTCACTGAAAATGTATGAATAAAAAGACTGACGTGGATTGTTTAACTGGCTCCCACTTCCTCCTTTATTAGAAAGCAAGAGAATTACCACACCCGATAACAGTGTTCGCTTGGCCGATTAAAAATGTGTTAACTTTCCCTTGTGTCAGTTCCAAAATCTACCAATATATGTCAATGGATAGTCAACACTTTCTGTTTTCAAGGTTTTTTTATTTTCAAGTTTAAGCAAATTTGAGTCAATATTGCATAAAATATGTGTTTGTTTCACTTAAGAAATGTTGTGTAAATCTGATTTGCTGTTCTTAAATTGTATTATGTTTATCAGCATTTATATCAGCGATCCTCCTCTACAGATATCGGTATCGGCCATTGAAAACCCCATATTGGTCGACCACTAGAAAGCTCAGCTTCCCTTTAAAAGCAAACGACAGGAAATAAACAGCATCTCTCCTCATTACCATCATGTCACGTAAGAAAGTCATATGGGTTTGGAAAAACATGAGGATGCATTTTTGGGTGAAATATTCCATTAAATCAAACCAAAAAGGGGTTATTATAGCACATATGCATGTGCAGAGGCATCACTGTAGCTTGTTCCTGATTTGACTAAATAGCAGTGTTACAACTGACTTCTGTTACAAATGTCCCCGGTCTCCCCTACTTCTGTAACAACTGAAAAAGTGGGCAGTCAATCTTGAGCTCTGTTTTTGAAAAATCATCCTTCCACACATCTAGCTCAATTAGTATGCTTGCAATCAGCCAAAAAGGACAATGAAGAAAGCTCAAGCACATATGTATGCGCATGGACACTCACGTATCGTGACGGCTCCTCGAGGTTCTGATCGTTCATATCTGGTGGGAGTATCCAGGTGGCATCAGGTCCCATGGCAAATGGCTTAGGCAATTGACCCCTGAACTCTGACTGGATGAACTGTAAGTGCCAGCTGTAAAATAAGAAAAACGAGAGCATATACAGTTAGTATCATGTTTATTTAAAAGTCTTTGAGCATTCAATCTGAATGCAAACTCACTTGTTGGGCAGCAGGAAACTGCTGGGGAAGCGGTACCACTCTTTTCCTACACAAACATTGACCATTCTACCATCTGGCACCGTGTGGATGGCGGGGTCTTTAGCAATGCGGTGAAACTCTGGGTACAAATCCAGCGGAGCATGATAGCCTTACACACAATACAACCCCATGTGAGTAAGAGAGACATCAAAAAGGAAATGTTGTACTGCATCAAAGTCAGGAAAGAATAGAAAAAATTAAGTATTTTGAACAGAGGTTCAAAACAATGGCCTTTAAGAAATCGGGAAATAAATTGGCAGCCCACTAACCCCTTTCATTACCGCTTTATGATGAATTATCAAGAGTAATGTGAAATTTAAAAATATATATATATATTTCATTAAAATAAGCAAGCATTCCACTTTCTGTATGGGCTCTGCAGTTTAATTAATATTCATATAAAACATAAGAAAATAATAATAAGTTGATTATGTATGCCTAATTAGGTCAGTTTCATGCTCTGCTTATAATGAACACATCAGTGCGACTTGACTGAACAACGTAAGCCAGCGATTTTCAGCTCAGAGCTTTGTTTACATTTTCACCGGCAAGTCGTAGTTGTGTAATACGTTTAGTTAGCTGGTCATTATTGCAATATAAACCAGTCCAAGGTGACTGTACATTATGCCTTATTTAAAGGAATATTTCGGGTTCAATACAAGTTACACTCAATCGACAGCATTTGTTGCATAATATTAATTACCAAAAAAACGTATTTTGACTCGTCCCTTTTCTTTAAAAAAATTAAAAATTGAGGTTACAGTGAAGCACTTACAATGGAAGTGAATGGGGCCAATTTTTGGAGGGTTTAAAAAGGCAGAAATGTGAAACATAATTTTATAAAAGCACTTGCACTGATTCTTCAGTTACAACTTATGTATTATTTGAGCTGTAAAGTTGTTTACATCATCATTTTTACAGTCGTTTTAGGGTTTGTTGACATCGTCATGGCAACGAGGTTGTAAAATTGGCTATAACTTTACACAGAAAAGGTTAGTAAGTGATTTTCACACACTAAAATCATGTTTACATGTATATTGTTTATGTCTTGTGGCTGTACTTTGAAACAGTGTGTATTTTAACATATACAGATTGTCCCCATTCACTTCCACTGTAACCCAGATTTTTGCTTTTTTTTTAAAGGAGGGACGAAATTGTTTTTTGTGGTAATCAACAATATGCCACAAATGCTGTCGATTGAGCTTAACTTGTATTGAACCCAGCATGTTCCTTTAACCGTCTATTAATATCGATTTATAAACTTTCACACGTGTAATAAGCAACTGTTAGGAGCACGTTCTTGCATCCAGTTCCTGCTGGAGATTTGCCAAGCCATATTGTCCGCGACCCGCAAATGTGGTCTCGTCCAAACCTTTCGCCGCTTCTTTTGTTTCTTTCCAATTGCAACCTCTGCCGTGAAACACTGATTGTTGTTCATGGTTATATTTTAAATTTGCGCAGTGTTCTTGCTCTCGGCGAGCTTCAGGTTGATTGGCTGCAAGCATGGGGCATGATAGGGAAGTGTTGAGAAAAGTCTAAGGCAGTCGTTTAGTGTGACACCTATCCTCCGTTCTTAATCAGCGAGTATGACAGGCCCACCAACTGAGCAGTGTGACACCCCCCACCCAAATCGAGTTATTCAGAGGATGCTTGTGTGGGGCCGGCTTTAACTAAACCTGTCTCAATAAAACCTTACAATAAAAGAATTTAGATGCTAACAGTTATGTACATGTCCATTGTATATTAGGGCTAATTGTTTTCAAGTAATCAGCCTAATGACATGCAGCTGCATCTCTGAAGTGACATTTATCCCACATAATGAAATGTTAATGTACTTTAATATAAAAGCTTTTAATAATATAATACCATTTTGTGATTTTTTTTTTTCCTTGTTAGAGACAAAGTTGAATTGTTGCAAGGTTTGCTCCACATGCACTGAACATGTGACAGCACAGAATATACAATGTGTTTGTACCTCTGAAGAGTGCCACAGAACGGGACAGCGAGAGCACTCCAAACAGCAGCATGGAGCCGAGGGCCAGCCAGTTGGAAGAGATGGTGTAGTGCTCCAGACGGTAGCGCTGGAATATGAAGTGATAGCACTTCTACATGGTTTAACAGACAAAAAAAATACTGTTTAGAGGAACTACATAAGTTTAAGCTTGACATTCAGATTTCATTTAGGCTTAAAGGAAAACGAATTCACACAACAGAGGGGGAAATTGATCAGACTCATATGCTAACACAGCTGTGCAGCTGTGAAAAAAGCACCATAGTAAAACCATGTTTTGGGCATTTAACACTGCAATACAGTTATGTACCATGGTATTACCTTGCATTACCATTTATGGTAATACCATTATGTTACCACCTCAGTGCTCTTTTTTAAGGGTAGATGATGATGTTAACTATGACACGTCTAAAGATCATAACCTGGCTGTAACACATATTTGTTTCTATCCAGCGTAGCAAATGTCTAAACACCAAAATAAAACACGCTTCAGTCTAAGATTTCTAACCTGAAGCGAGGAAAGCGCCACAGCCCCGCACAGACAGATGAGAGGGTAGATGGGAAACAAAAAACGCTCCTCTTTATGTGGACGAGTGAAGAACACCAGCATCCATAGGTACATTGGTGACAGGGTTAACCAGTATGGCCGGCCCAGGTTCTGTACTGCAATATATGCAATAAAAATGTGCATTTTTAATAATGTGTTCAGCAAATCGCAATCAAATGGTGGGAAGAGGACAACTTTAAGGCTTATCCATAACAATACTCCATTCTTACCATTGAACCTTTGAAGCAGTGCCTCCATAAGAGCAGTGAGAGGAAGAGAAAACAGGGCCAACACAAATACAATGTTGAAATTCAGAAAACCATTCACAAAGTAGTAATGCCATGGCTCTGTGCCTGTAAGAAGGAAAAACCTTAAGTATAAGCATTGATCATTTCCACTATCTAATGACACTTAAGATAGAATTATGCCAAATACTTAAGATTGAAATTAACATTAATTCCCTCAGCTAAAATATTCAAAGGAAAGTGATAAAAATAGTTTGAGATTTACCATAGAGATCTGGTCCATGAGGGGTGAATACATTGTAGAGTATTATATTCAGAGGAGCAATCACCAGCTTGCCATAGTAGTAGCTGTCAACCACAACAACAGGAACCTACAGAAAACAAACAATGGTAAAAAAAAAAAAAAAAAAAAAAAAAGAATTCGATTGATTACGTCATTATAATGCCTTGATTCGGGATATTCTTGATTTTAAAATGGTATTTTGCAACCTAAATGGAATGTCAAATCAATGCATTTCCTAACCAGAAAGAGCAGCAACGCCACCAGAGTCCATGTGATAAAACTTTTCCACTTCTTCTTCAACAACAGCAGGTCAAAGGCAATGGGTATGCTGCAATAAATAAGTCAACATAGCCCAAATTGATCTTGTTAGCTGACAACACATCAGGATTATTCTTATGACAGATCACTTTGGATTAGGTATCTTTAACTATTATGTAGTGAAGCATTTGATACAATGTGCTTATTATGAACATACGTGTTGTTGCATTGTACTTACATTTAAAGCACCTGCATTTAATTACATCTGTAGTTACACTGTTAGCCTTAACCCCTAATCCTAAACCCGACCCTTCCCCACCTCAACCTCAGTAGCAGCAAATGTGAATCTTGTGAGAATTTTGCAGAACAACAACAGTTACATGATAAGTGCATTGTGTTGTATGTATTTTAATGTTAGTACATTAAAAGTACACAGTAGTTAAAAGACACCTAATATAAAGTGGGACCCAATAGGACGTTGAATGTCACTTACCCCAGCAGAGCGCTGAAGGGCCAGCCCACTATGGCCCCCGCTGCAATACCCAATACAGCCAGACTGGGGCGCCCCTGGAACCAGCCAGTCATAGCTACCACGGTGCTGTACATGCAAAAGGTGCTGGGGAGGAAAGCTAAATATGACACAAGAAGACACACAAGCAAACGTTACACTGCAGTGCATACCTATAATTATGTCATAGAAGCAGAACAGCAGCAAGACATAATTCTATTATCTAAAATGTCTAGTAATAAATCAAATGATAGATAATATCCAGGGGTTAAATTGGGGTAGATCGGCCTGGAACGGCGATTCAAAAAAGAAAAAAATATATATATTTGCAGTTTGTTAGTCACTGCAGAGAGGCTCCAGTTCAGTTTTTTTTTTTTTTTTTATGCATTCCATCTCTATTTAGAGAGTGTGCTTGCTCGAAAACACCTTTAAAAGTTAAAGGAATGGTTCACCCAAAAATGAAAATTCTCATCATTTTCTCACCCTCATGACATCCCAGATGTGCATGACATTCTTTCTTCTGCTGAACACAGACAAATATTTTTAGAAGAATATTTCAGCTCTGTATGTCCATACAATGCAAGTCAACAAAACTTTGAAGCTCCAAAAAGCACATAAAGGCAGCATAAAAGTAATCCATATGACTCCAGTGGTTAAATCTATATGATAAGTGTAGGTTTGAAACAAATAAATATCCTTTTTTCGATAAATCTCTTTCACATTCTTCTTTTGTTTTTGGTGATTTGTATTCTTCATGCATATCGCCACCTACTGGGCAAGGAGGAGCATTTTTTGTAAAAAAGGACTTAAATATTGATCTGTTTCTCACCCACACCTATTACATAACTTCTGAAGACATGGATTTAACCACTGGAGTCATATGGATTACTTTTATGCTGTCTTTATGTGCTTTTTGGAGCTTTAAAATGTTGGCACCCATTGTGAGGACTTACAGAGCTGAAATATTCTTCTAAAAATCTTCGTTTGTGTTAGGCAGAAGAAATGAAGTCATCCACATCTGGAATGGCATAAAGGTGAGTAATGAGAATTTTTATTTTTAGAACTATCCCTATAATTAGATGAGCATTATGCTTCCATCTAGTCAGTCTCTAAATCTGATCCGCTACAGAGCGACACTCTTAACAGGGTGTGTTGCACAGGCACTCAGCTGCCCACCTTTGTTTCCATTAATTCACAAATTAATATGCAACCAGTGCTCTAACTCCTGGGTATCACCAATTATTATCGCTAAGTTTTGACTAACCTGCAGAGCAGCAGAACATCCCTGCACTCAAGACAAGGAATGCCAAGAGAAGACGTCCCACATGCAGGCCAAACTTCTTACACACGGCCCTGAGCAAGATCCATGACATGAGATTTGTAAGCCATTTTAATTGCATCACAATGGAAATTTCACCTACTTTAGCCTAATGTAAATATAATATGCTGAACTCACTTGTAGAAATAGAGCTCACACACACAACAGGTAAAAGCTAACATGCAGCGCAGGAAGTAAAACACCAGGACCTGAATGGGAGAAAGAAATCAGAACAACAAATGAGTTGACATGTTTAGTACTTGGTTCTCAAATGAATAGACACAAGTAACCAGTAAATGCAGGCATTTAATAAATGGTACTATTTTATTTCAATTTTAGATTTTGACATTCCAGTGAGGTTAAGTATCTACCTCACTGGTCATAGAAATATTCTGTTGCACTTCAAGTGCTTAAAAACACAAAAGCGGTAATCAGTCATGTTGGGACTGGTAACTGGTTTACCTTGTTGGTTTGTAATATTTTGGAATGAAAGCAGGCAGGAAGGGCATGGAGCCAAAGATAGGCATAGGACCGAATCGCGTAGGCCGGAGAATACTCCCATGTCTGCATTCCTGTTCCATACAGTAGGTAGTGAGTCTGGCCAGCAAAAAAAAAAAAAAAAAAAAGAAAAAGAAAAAGAGAGTGAAAAATTAGCTTTTAAGAATGTCTCGAGTAACTTTTTTAAATATCAAATTTTTTTGTTTACATGAAGAATATTTATATTCATTTATACGGCCCAGTGATCGGAGGTTTAACCCTTACTCACTGTTCATTAGAGGTTTACAGTTTTACTGTCCAGGTCGAATTTGACCCAAAATATCAAATGTGTAATTCTGCCCTTTTTTAAAAAAATTATGTAATAACTCTAACTTTATTCAATTAAAAACACTAAAGTTATGCATTTTGGGGGGATTTTACGGTATTCCCCCCCCCCCCCCCCGTATTTACCTCTAAATTACTAACTCCATTCATTTTCATATAGAAAACACATTTTATGTTATCTTCACTTCTATAAAAAAAATTAACTTCAGAAATATAAATAAATAAATAGTCAAAATAACAAAATATCTCAGACATGTGGACCATCTGCTGGAATAAAATAAAAATTATATGAAATAAAAATTATAACCAGTAGATGGCCTCAAGAGCTCCATACATTGGCTGATCTCTATAACCTAATGTTGCTGTAACAAACTTCATTTCTGATATTATTGCAAGTTATGCATTGGATATATATTTAGACATTAGATAAAACAATTACTTGTCAAACTGTAGCATTTTTCTAAACCAATTGTGTGAACATATTTTGTAATGATGGCCCAATATGCGGTCAAACCTGACCATGCTGTTACAGTCAAATCTGACTAATTATTTTATTTATTTTCAAACATCAAAATTCTAGCATAAACGGTCACACAGGGTGTGGGTGTGGTACTTTGGTATGGGTGAACATGTTTGTCAAAATGACCCAAACAGCGATTAAGGGTTAAAGTGACCACAATATAATTTTTTCCCCCTAAAGGGTCAACTTACAGGGTGATTCACACATTTTACTTTTACTATTACATAGTTTTCCATAATTATTCTCATTACCGTAACAATCATTGTATTACAGTTAAAAAGATGCTGTTGTATAAGGAATTTATTTTTTATTAAAATCAGAAAAAATGAAAAGGCAGTACCAAAGGAGTACTAATATGTTGTATAAATATTTTACATCATAATATTGTTTTCTTACATTGCCATAGTGAGAACTGGGGGGGTAAAATGTGCATAACTGTCATGAAAAAGGGGGGCTTTATTTTCTATATGCAAAATATAAATTTCTTATTTTTTCTTTTGAATTTAGAGTAAAATAGAACCAGGGCATTTCTTGACAGGTTTCATGAGAATCACCCTATACATTTAGTTCAAGTTTATCACACCAAAAAAAGTTGCAATTTAGTTTTTTTAAGATCATTTCCACCCCATCTCTCTGGCCCCTAGAATTAAATGGGCCATTTTAGCAGCTGTACCATTAACACTTCTATATAAACACCCTATTTTTGCATGTGAAATAAGTAACAAACTATATGCAAATGGTCAGGAATAGACATGGTCATCTACTGGATATATAACTCAAGTTCATAGTGAAAAGAACTGCATCTGGACAGACTCATTGCTGGGCAAAACAGTGTCACAAATAAAGTGTAAACAATGAACTGAGAACACGTGCAACTCACTGGCTCCCAGTAATTGTAGGTTTCATCACAGTCAGAGATGTTACTGAGTAAAGCCGCACAGAAGCGAGCTGAGACTAAGCACTTGAATGCCGTGGAGCCCTCAGGAGCCCACACCTGTCCTGCCTTACTGGATGACCTGTAATGGAGAGTGGGGTATTGGAGGTAATGTGCTTGCTTATCAGAGAGCAAACTAATCCAAGTAGGTATTGCTGCAGCCTGGAGATCTCCAGAAGAGGGCGGGAAAACCACAGAATGGGGCGGGGTTACTCCAAAACACACGGTTAGAGACTGGAGCTCCCGCCCCTTTTTGGAGATCGGCCTGTAGCAACTAATAAGCAATAGGGGGACAGAGCACAGGATTGTTATACAAGGTTGCCATTTTACTTATTTATTTTCAACTATATCATTCTAAATAATAATAATAATAATGTAACAGAATGACAATAATGTCAGTTGCGTGTGATTATATTGCTCTGCGTTGTTCAGCTAATGACAGTGTAAGAAGATTATGAAATGTGCGAATGTCAACCAAAGACTGTTGGGCTATGTTATGATACACAGCATCAAATGTATTCATACGCAATTGGCAGATGTTTCCTAGTGCTACATAGTGTCACTAAATAAAATATTCAACACATCCACTTTTAATATGATCAGCTGGCTATGAGACGCCGATCAGTGTTTTCCTGCATACCAGTGAGTGAATGAATGAATGAATGAATGAATGAAAAGCGTCATGTTACAATGAAGTATCACAGGGACCGATTAAAATGGAGTGACAGTACATTGTCTCTTTCCGAAGCCTTGGACAGGTTATGAACACTGTATGTTTACCTCTCCTTTATTAACGCATTAGCGAGCTAGCAGTGAGCTGTCAAGAACAGTAAACATATTACATTGCGCACGGGCTGCTTACTTACTCATTTCGTGGGTCACTTGACTTATTGTCCTCAACACATTTGTCGTCTTTTGTTGCTCGGTTGTCAGCGCTTGGTGTGTTGTTCACGTTGTTGGCATCTTGTTTGCTTCCCCGTCTGCTGCGTTGACGGAGTCCCTTCGACGCCATGTTTCTACAGGCCGCGCGTGGCGTTATGATCACTCTGAACGCAGCCAGAGTGTCTATCAAGGCAAGTCAGCCCACTCGGCAGCCATCACAAGCGGCCGTAGCATAAAAGTACTAAGGCGCATGCGCGTTTTAGAGTTGATTGACAGACTGTCTCCGTATCTGAAAGCTGAGTGGCTCTTTTACCTGTAAGGCGGGACTTTTCTACAACCGCATTTTATTAGAGGTGCTCCATCTCTGCTAAACCGTCTCTGACGCAGCGGAGCTCAATGGAACTGGCGCAACACTCATGCACAGATCAGCCACAACATTAAAACCACCTGCCTAATATTGTGCAGGTCCCCCTCGTGCCACCAAAACAACGCCAACCCGCATCTCAGAACAGCATTCTGAGATGATATTCTTCTCACCACAATTGTACAGAGTGGTTATCTGAGTTACTGCAGCCTTTCTGTCAGCTCAAACCAGTCTGACCATTCTCTGTTGACCTCTCTCATCAGCAAGGCATTTCTGTTCACAGAACTGCTGCTCACTGGATGTTTTTTTGTTTTTGGCACTATTCTGAGTAAATTATAGAGACCGTTGTGTGTGAAAATCCCAGGAGATCAGCAGTTACAGAAATACTCAAACCAGCCTGTCTGGCACCAACAATCATGCCACGGTCCAAATCACTGAGATCACATTTTTCCCCCATTCTGATGGTTGATGTGAACATGAAATGAAGCTCCTGACCCGTATCGGCATGATTTTTTATGCACTGCACTATAATCACATGGGTGATTGTTGGTGCCAGATGGGCTGGTTTGAGTATTAGGCAGGTGGTTTTAATGTTGTGGCTGATCGGTGTATGATTATGGTGTAATTCAATTAAAACCAAATTTAAAAAATGAAAATGCTAAAATTGTCCTAACTAAAAGTACTGTACCAGAATGGTAAAGTACAATAATGGGATCAGATGGTACTGAATAATTACCATATTCATATATCATGGAATTATGATAGGCTACCGTGTAAAAAAAAAAAAGTATTAGTATGGTGTTTTTTGCTATTGTGGCTTTGTAATGTAAATACTTGGCACTATATTATTTACTATATAATGAAACATGATGAAACATTTAGACTTTTTCAAACTTTTTGATGCCAAGGTCGTTCAAATATGATGATCCTTGTGGAGGGCCCCCCTACTTAAAAATAAAGTGAAAAATAAAGACAGCTATATTTTTTGTTTATAGACCCATTTATACTATGTGAGAAAAATAGTGAACGTGATATTCTGAAGACAACATGTTTGAGAAATTTAATAATCGGCATACTACAGAGTGAAATATTTAATAATATGTATCTTTTTCCCCACTATTAGAGTAATGTTAGAAACATTTTCAATTCCAATTTATTTGTATAGGGCTTTTCACAATAAATATTGTACCAAATCTGTTTTACACAGAACCCCCAGTAAATGAACACTAAGAAATATATAAATATTTGTTCATAACCTATGTAACTATATGCAGATCTGCTTACCACAAATCATCTCATAATTTCTGTTCTTTAAAAAGCAGAATGATACAGTAACAATGTCAAATTCAGTACATTTTTGTTTGTTTTTTGTACTGAAATGTTCAGCTGACTCCAAGCACCATATGTAAGGTCAGTACTTTAAAAAAAAAACAAAAAACCTTCAGATGAAATGAAATTAATTGAAAGCGATGCCTAAACATGCATAATAAATTCATGTACCACTAGAAATAGGGCACAATTCATAACAGCAATTAATTCATTTCCAAAACCTCATTGCATTTCACTAAATGAAAGTGTTTCATAGTACTACAGAAATTTGTAAACATTTCTTGGATGCCTTTTTAAAACAAACCTACACACTCTGACGGTAAAATCGTAAAGATTCATACAACTTTTCTAAATTTGGCAAATTCGTATTAATTCGTACGACTTTCACTACAGCCAATGATGTCACTGGACATCGTTTCCATCTAACATATGACAATTAGTTGCTTCTGTCACACACAACAGCTTCCTATCATGTTTACACACTCTACTGATTGGTTAAGTTTAGATAAGGGGGTTGGATAAGGGCATAATATTAATAAGCATGTCATTAACACCTCGTACACGAACTCGCGCTTACTTCCACATTAGACATCCGGGCATTTGTACATGATGAAATCGTACAAATTCATACAACTGAACTGGCACTAAATCATATAAAATAGCCAACTCATAAAATATGTAAAAATTTTCATGAGACTGGGTTGAACAAACCACATGCAAGTGAATGGTGACCAGACCTTTCAAGCTTCAAAATTTGTTCACTTTCACAATTCATAAAGTGAAAGTGGAGATTTATAGTAAAAAAAATTATTGAAATATTGATCTGTTTCTCACCTACACTTATGCTGCTTCTGAAGACATGGATTTAATTACTGGAGTTGTATGGATTACTTTTATGTGGCCTTTATGTGCTTTTTGGAGCTTGAAAGGTCTGGTCACCATTCACTTGCATTGTATGGACCTACAGAGCTAGAAAATTCTTCTAAAAATCTTCATTTGTGTTCTGCAGAAGAAAGAAAGTCATACACATCAGGAATGACATGACAGAGTAAATTATTAGATAATTTTCATTTTTGGGTGAACTATCCCCTTAAGCTTTCACTTTTGTTGATTTATCAGAGAACTACAGAACAAATCCTCAGTTAAAATATACAGACTCACTCAGTTTGCTTATACTGTATATATATAAAGCTAAACTTAATATACATTAATATCTGAGTTTATACATCCTTTTGATATGCTCTGTGTAAATCATTACTTATGCCTCTTTGATCACCTCAGGGTTATCTGCAGGCGAAGAGGTAACAGTCTCCGTAGCTGATTCTGTAGTCCCAATACCTGGTTGTGAAAGAGGGCACGGTCCAATGACTGATAAGTCAGCCTATAGCAGAGGCTTGCATGACCCATGTGTGGGTGATCTACTAATGCTACATCCAAGTGGCCTCTCGCACAAAGGCATGAAAATCCAGTTCGTCATAGCTATCTGGGTCCATCCAGAAACTGATGTCATGTGAGAAGCTTGGTGGGTAAAGAGATAATGGGCAAAACGTTCCAAGTGGATTGAGTTCAAAGTCCTTAAGAAAGCGAGGATTGGCACTCCAAAGCAAAGCTGAAGATCAGAGTGGCTAAATGATCCAAGTTTATTGAGACAAGATTTAATTGTAGACCTTCATTAAGATCTGAAACCAAAGGGAAAGATGCAATCCGTCCAAACTTGGGAAGCATCTTTGAATTCATCCACATTTGCTGCTCTACATCTGTCTGCCCCTCTTCAAAGGAGATGCCATAAGAAGCAAGCAGTGACTCTAAACAGTCTTGGAAGCACTGGAGAGGATGAGATTCAGCCAGGAACATTCCCACCAGTAAAAGCTGGTGGAAAACAGGAGAAAGGCTTGGGGAGATGGGAACTCTCTGAAAGGCCAGGCCACTGACCGCATGAAGTGTACCAGGGCTGAAGTCCTCATTCTGCGTGATCTCCTGGACATTAAGTAACAGAGACGGCCGTAGTGCATAGCTGCCAGTAAAGCTTTGTTGGTCCTTCATTGACTCACAGATTTGTTGCTCATTTTCACTTCGGTCAAATATATAGGTGTCAGCTGGTTTAATCCAGTAGATGTCCGAGTGGGTCAGACTGGAGTCACATGCCTGAAGCTTTTCTGGTAGGTATAGCTTAACAGTTCTGGGAAGTCCTCATTCATAGTGCATACAGGCCACACTGACTTTAGCTCTCTCAATAAATGTTCCTGGACAGTTTTCACTGGGTGGTGTGACTGCTGACCAAGGAAATTCCTGACACTCAGAAAAAGGTTATCAATAAACAGGTATCCACTAGTGATCGATCGATGTGGGTTTTTTAATGGCCGAGGCCCATACCGATATATAGAGAGCAGAGTGGCTGACAGGCTGATATAATGCAGTTGTGTATATACATATACATCACAAACTCGTGTGAAAACACACGGCCCCATTCTAGGAGACAAATTACCAATGTAAACAAATACCGATGTACAGGACCACTGCTTCTCTGTTCTGAGTCACTCGGGTATGGTCTTGGGTGAAAAGACAGAAAAGAAAAAAATTTGTTGGATGGAGTGATGTTAAAAGATCGAATTTTAGTGCTTGTTCGCCATCTCCATTTCTTCGTGGTCCAGTGTTGTGGCCGTGCGGTGAATTTCATTTAAGGTTTGAATTGTGGAGCATCATACACTACAAGATTTTCTGTATAGTCGGCCCTAAAATATTAAACAAGTTCAATAATCTCCAACTAGATGTAATCATTTAACTATCTTTCCAATTTGATGACATTTTGTTCCACTCCTGAGTAATTGATTAACCTCTGTCCTGACCTTGTACATGCATATATCGCCTCTCACCTGTTTGATCGCTTGATTTCGCTCCAACTTTATCTCACAAAAACAAACTCTCTCTTCTGAGAACTTGATATTGCCAGTTACCTCACAATAAGATAAACACTGCAACATATATTAGCTGTAATTCAGTATATCACAAGCCATAACAGCTAAAGCTGTGGCAATCATGGGAGAGAAATCCAGCATGTCTTGCACTAGAGAGTGGATCTGCGAGAGCAGTTTTTACATTTGTCTACAATTTTTTTGTTGTCGATAATTTTGATTGATCGTTTCAGCCCTTGTATTTGAATACACTAAAAATGTTAACTATAATGAGACAATTTCAAATGTACAACGTATCTGGGAAATTAAAACTAATATGACAAATAGACACTGATGGAAATTTTACAACTCAGTCCATCAGATATTTGTAGCAAAACCTCTCTATGTGACCTGTGAAGCTGGTACTCATGTGTCAGTGGCAAAAAATTCAGAAAATACAATGAACAAGAACACAGGTGAACATAGGTGAGGGAAAAACAAGCCCTGAGTCTCTATTTACATACTATCCATACTAAATAAAATGTGACAAGAACAAAATGTCAGCCAAAGAAGTTTGTCATAACAATGTGATCTTCATGGAAGTACACCTGGGCACAGAAGGAGGACTGAAAAGTGTGACGCATAGTACAATGTTTTTTTTTTATTTTTTTTAATTTTTTTTTTTATGGCATCTGCTCTTTTAGGTTGTGGTTTTGATATTATTATACAGTATATTAATCTATGGCCATTTTTAAATAAAGTTTCTATTCATTGAATGTATTTAATGTTTTGGAGGCTATCAGTTTACACAGCCAATAATTAAAAAATCCCATATATCATTCCATTTATTATCTCTGCAATATATTGGTCGACCACAAGTATCCACTAAATTCAAGGAAATAGATGAAGGAATGAGTGTAATGGTGGAAGTTTCTTTCAAAAAGTTAACAGCCCATTGTGTTTTGCATAATATGATAGACAGACAAATGGATGGCCTCTCTTCCAGCCATATCCAATTTTATTAAACATGTAAATGATGTAAACAAACGGCATGGCCATGTCATCACTAAATCGCCACTTAGCGGAATATTTATAAGACAGTGTAGGGGAGTCTTAATGTTGTTTCAAACCCTTTCTTTGCATCTTTTTCTCCATACAATGAAAGTGAATGGTGACTGAGGCAAATATTCTGCCTTTACTGTTTCACAGAAGAAAGTCACGTGTGTTCGGAATAACATTAGTGTGATTAAATGATCATTTCATAATTTTTATCCAGTTTGGATGATTATGAGCTAATTTAGGTTGATGTATCCATCAGCAGCAGCAACAAGGTATAACTTACCTGTTCAAATATTCACTCAACTCTGCAGGAGGCTCAAAACAAATGGTCTCCTTACCAGTGGTTTTCTCCATTTTCAATTTCTCTGGCATGATGTATTGGAGACTACGAGTGAAGAGGTGGGTCAGTGCTCCATCTACATGAAAACCTTTTTCTTGACTCATCACAAGAATAGTATAAGAAATACTGAACACATAATTCCTTACCATTAACACTTTTATAAAAATGTTTTACCTTAACAACTGTAAGGGAACCATTAAAAGTTCTTGATTAAAGGTATAGTGTAATCGAGCTTGAAATCATGACCATGTCTAGAGACTGCAATTTCAAGATGTACAGTGAAAAAGGAGTTATATTTTTGCACTAACCAGAGGAACAATCATCGCTGAAATGTTGCTCTGGTCATCTTGAAATAACGGTGTCCTGAAAATCCAAAGCCTGTATCGTGTTTGCAGAGCAAATAATGAATGAATGAATGAATGTTACATTTATATAGCGCTTTTCTGACACTACACTCAAAGTGGTCTGGTTTGACTATTTCTGTAACTGCTAATCTCCTGGGATTTTCACGCACAACAGTCTCTAGAATTTACTCAGAATGGTGCCAAAAACAAAAAACATCCAATGAGTGGCAGTTATGTGGACAGAAACACTTGTTGATGAGAGAGGTCAACAGAGAACCGCCAGACTGGTTTGAACTGACAAAGTCTACGGTAACTCAGATAACCACTCTGTACAATTGTGGTGAGAAGAGTAACATCTCAGAATGTTATTCTGAGATGCGGGTTGGCACTGATTTGGTGGCACGAGGGGGACCTACACAATATTAGGCAGGTGGTTTTAATGTTGTGGCTGATCGGTGAATGTGCATATACAGTATATAGATACACTCACTATGCACTTTATTAGGAATAACTGTACACCTACTTACTCATGCAATTATCTATAATCCAATCATGGCAGCAGTTCAATGCATAAAATCAAGCAGATATGTAATGTTCACATCAACCATCAGAATGGGGAAAAATGCATCCCTTAGCCTAAAGCCATCACCTCTCAGAAAATCACAAATGATGCAGTTATTCCATTTATGTTATCAGCAGATGATATCTTAAACAGCTTTTATTTGTAACATTTTAAAGGTCACTAAACTTTGTGGTATTAAACCATTCAAAATGTTACAAATTCAACCACACACATATCACCACTAAATAAAAATTTGAATAGATGATAATTCTGCATTATATTATAAACTATGGTTTAGAAGTAAATATATTTAGACATTAATACTTGCATATTGCCAAGTTTTTCTTGGTTTTTAATTTTTATCATTTGCTTACAAGTATTTAAAAATATTCGCAAGAAATGGTTGTGTTAGAAACTAATTGTTAGTCTAATGATGAATTGGCAACCCAGTCATTGGAGCAACTTTATTAAAACCCTGGGGGCTTCCCTGCACTTTGTGTAATTTAATATTCAATGGACTTAAAGTTATCTGTGTGAGCAAGTTATTTGTCATCCTCATGATGACCCCCAAAGTTCACAAATTAAAATTGTTCCACATCGGTGAACCAGCATTGACTAATGAAAAACATACATACTACAAATAACAGGCATCACATACACCTTGGCAATATTGAAACAACCATGGCCTATGGTTAGAAAATACAGATCTATGTACATTTGTAAAATGTGAATGTGTAGTACACAGTTTCTGTGAGGTTGCAAATAAGAAATTTGAAACCACAAAGACAGCAAGCCATGATCTCAAACAAACGGTTGTTAACACGGTCATTTGTGCTCGCAGTTATACCATTAAGACATAGGTAAATGCAAAAACTGCTACTGTTTTCAGCTGTTTCGCTGATCTTTATGTTGAGTTATGCCTTTTGCAATGAGGTCGGGAATCTCAACTGCAAGCCATGGTCCAAGCTTGGGAGAAAACAGAGATTAGTGTTTATTAGATGCAATAAATTCATAACTAAATATTTCAGAAACAAACGGCATAATATTTCATTTGCAACTTTACTTCCTCCCAAAGCCATGAGATGAGCCAATCCAAACTTTGGTACATTTCTTGGCCACAGTGGTTTGAAGTGATCTGTCAAGCAGATTTTGCCACCTCTGAGATAAAACAAAGATCCTTTCTTAACAAAAGGCAACAAAATATGTAAGAAATGTAAAATTTAAGACGTTCCAACCTGTACATCTTGGCTGTCTTCCCATCTAGCTCAGGAATGGCCACTTCAGGCACTGTGGCTGGATTTGTAACTGGAATCTGGACACTGGGATGAAGACAATCACTCACACGACCAATTATTATTAAACATGAGTGAAGTCAAAAATGTCTTACATCAAATTCCATGTCAAATTCATATTTGAGAAGCTCATAGATGTAGCAGCATTTTCCCAACCACCAGCGCAGAAAAGATACATTAATACTCAATGATAAACTCTGAGACATCAATCAGAAATTATACCTATAATCAGCAGAAACAGCCAAGTAAAGGACTCTGCAGAACAATAATGGGTGTTTTCAAATCTGTGGGCGTTTCTATCAGGAAGACTCGCAGACTTAATTGAAATTTAAGATGACATTTTTTGATGAATAGAACACAGAAATGTAATGTCTCTCTTTGGCGTAAGCCATGTCTGGCAGTCCGAAGAAGTTGTACTCGGAACTGTCATATCCTGCCGGAGATAGGAGGCAGGGGCGAGGAGCCTATCCCTGTGCAGGATGGGACTCAACCTGTGGTGGTTGGGTGGTGGAGGTTGCTGTGTTAACACACTGAAACAGCAATGTGATAGATTGTGAGCAGACATGTAAAGCAATGGCTTACATGTGATTGGCTAGGAGTTACCTAGCTTATGGTGCGATGATGTACAGCTACTAGTCTTCCCGCTAAAACTACGTTGCGCTTACATTTCTAAACTAACCAATGGTTTGAAAATGCCCACTGATTGGGAAAAGCCCAATTTTGTTCTGCAGACCTGTAAGTCTCAAAACAGCAGTAAAAAATTGACCTTGTGCCCTCTTTGTTGGACTCTAGACGAAACCAATCATTATCAGCTGCTTTGTTATTTTCAGCATACTGAAAAACAAAACAACGAGCAAAATCCGCATTATTTTAAGCAGCAGCATAGCAATCATTTCAAAAGTGAGGGGGACAGAATGATTAGTGCAAGACAAACATAAATATATGAGCAGTGTTGGGGAGTAACAGAATACATGTAACGGGAATACGTAAATACAAAAAATAAGTAACTGTATTCCACTACAGTTACAATTTAAATAATTGGTAATTATAATACAGTTACATTCAAAAAATATTTTGATTACTGATGAGATTACTTTGCATTTTATTGTCATTTGTTTCATTTAATATTTAGTCCTTTCAGATGGAAAACATTTATACATATAAATGATGCGATCCAAAGTGCATTTGAACAGCAGTGAAACACTTTCTTATGATGTGTTACATTCATACAAGCAGACAGAGAAATACGTTTGAAGTAAGTTTGGAGCAGAAGAAATAGAAATGAACCTTGTGTAAATTGTCAGCTTTACGCTAAGATAAAATGCTATTTCTAGCCATTTTACATGCACGTTACCAGGCACGATCATATATTTTTTTATCAAGAAAATTCACGTTAGATCATAATTAGTTTTTTTTCTAGTAAGACCTTTGATATTAGGGCACAAATTGTATTCTTGATAATAATTTTTGTATTGTTTTCCTGTAAAAATTTCTAAAAATCCTTAAAGGTGCGATATGTAACAATTTTCATGTAATATTCGCCTTTTTTTTTTTTTTGCCAATGTGTAACGCAACTTAAAAAATGAGCCCTTCCCGGACTTCCTAGGTTGCCTATTAAAGCCTATAAACTGATTTTCTTGTGAAGGGAGCGGGTCAGTTTTGCCGGGAAAATCCAAAGGATGTGACGTTTATGCACGCTCCCGAGAGCCTTGCCTCTCGACAGTAGCTTCTCTTCCACGTCAACAGACAGTCTGCAACACTAGGTACTAGGTTATCTTAGAGATGGAATCCAGCAAACGTCTGGCTCCCAGCACAACACCGATTCCTACACAAACTCAGAGTAAGCCAAAAAAAAAACAAAAAAAAAAAACATTTATCTACTGAATCCCATCTGGCTAAGCAAGAACGTGATCGTGATCGAGTGTAAACTAGAGTGAACATCGGCAGGGCATTTGATTCCTGGAGGGAACTTCGTTCGGTTTTGGGGATCAAAACAGACCCTGAATTGGCGTTCTTCTTATTGGACAGGTAAGCTTACATAACTGCAAAGCATGTGAAATATAGTGCCATAAGGGTTGAGCTGTGTAATTTTAGCTAACTTGATCTTGCCTGCACAGTAACTGTCATAAACAATGTTAATCTGTAATTATTCAGCCAGGTAAATTACAATAACACATGAAATGAATGCTAGACAATGTTCAAGATAATGCAAAAAGACCCATTCATTAGTGTAACGTAACTTGGTTACACAGAAAATATATACACTCTATTATTATAAAACAATAGCGCATCGATGTATCAAAATGACAGTTGTGATGAAATATTTATAATGTACAGTCTATTTTATAAACAGTTACTGTCGTCATCCACCAAATTTAGCTAACAGCTATTGATAAAGCTGGCTAGCTAGCTAACGCCGACATTGACTGCATTTATACGATAGCCTATGTATCATGCAAAGAAAAGTGATTACTTCAAACTACAGTCTCGTATAGTCAGACCTATAACCACACTTTGTTTTAGCCCTGTTCCAGCACTGGAGAGTCAAATATAATATACAGTCTCAAAGTTTGTAGTAAAACAATCATAACTTTGTAATTTTAATTATGCTACCTCATCTGTTAGCATGATGCCGGTGAATCACGTTGTCTCTTTGTACGTTACGTCATTGTTTTGGCTGATGCTCGTGTCCCTATGGAATGCGTGCGTGAGCACGAGCACGAGCAACAGGTAGCTGGCTGCAGTTCACTTAATGGCCACATGTGTCATTAATAACAAGGGTTTCTGAATCTTACATACTGCACCTTTAAAACAAAATAAATTTGATTTATCTTGTTTTAGAAACAACACTGCATAAAATATTTAGGTTTTTCAGAGAATGTATTTTTAACATGTGTATTTTGTCTTACTGTACTGGCAGAGTTTTTATAGTCAAAACAAGTGAAAAAATCTACCAGTGCTGAAGAAGTAATCCAAAGTATTTAGAATACGTTACTGACCTTGAGTAATCTAACAGAATACATTACAAATTATATTTTACAGCATGTATTCTGTAATCTGTAGTGGAATACATCTCAAAAGTAACCCTCCCAACCCTATATAAGATATATATTTTTAGGGCTCCTAATCAATTAAAATTTTAATTGAATTAATTACATGAATGCCCAGTGAATTTTAACTTTTGCATTTACAGATTTAGACATTTGCTGTATGAAAGACACAGAGTAAACCCATTTGCCCAGTGAAAAAGTGCTTTGGTTTTATTGAAAGTGAGGGGGACACGTCCCCCGCAAGCCCTGCGTATTCTACGCCCTTGATTTTAAGAAACGCATATATTTGAAACTACGACTTTTCTTATTGTTTGTCTATTTTGTCTGCTTTCCTGAGCAATGACACGTATGCTAATTCACTTAAACAGCCAACACAGTAGCCAACAAGAATACAGCTTACCTTTATTAGAGCTAAATATTCCTCTCGAAGTCTCTGCACTCAAAGTTCTGTCTCTTGGTCCTGAATTTGTTTTCAAAAGCGGTATTTCAGAGACTGCTTTCCTGGTGGCTTCGTCTGCCATGTTGTCTCGCGCAGGAGGAACCACAGCCTGTCATTTAAGAACAAAATGATGTGTTTTCAATCACAATAAAGTCATATGCTGATAATATAACAAGGATAATATGTATCATTCATCTTTCAAATGTCTTATGTGGTTGTTTGCAGTGGTGTGCCGTATGGGCATCAGTATGTTTCTGTAGGGAAGTATTTTGTCGTTGCTCCTCTTTAAATGACCGCATTGATCAGCTGCTTCCGACTCTGGAGTCTGCACTAGAGCTGTCATCATTACATCCCTCGGCATCCTTTCACCTTACTCTCTTCCAGCGGTCATTGCATTTATAAATCTCGCTTTTTCAAGTGTGATTTCAGGATATCATTTTTGCATATGACATTATTATACTGTACACAGCCCACATTCATTCAGCGTAAGTAGAAACAATACACTTGCAAAGCCTAACAAAATTTTCCCAAATGCATGGATATAGATGATCGTTAAGATGCGAATATTAAGCACTGATAAAGCGTGCAAATGTGTTCATAAATGTCGAGTTGTGCACAACACTTCAATATTAAATATTTTTATTTTTGCATTATTCTGCAACCATGATTAACAATATTGTAATTTCATAATTAATGAAGCATGCATCATCCAGTGTTGATTATATTTCTTGTATGATTATTATTATGCATGTGCTCGCTTTCTTTTATATCAATTTTTATCTTTATTGTTTATGAATATAACTATTTTTATTATTATACAGCTGAGATCTCTCTATTGTTATTTACATCATGTCAAATTGCTGTTGTCCTACACAGTTCAGAAGATCAGGTTGGAAGTGTGTGGTCCTCTCTTTTTGGCTTGTAGGTTCCCATGGGCAGTGTACTGGCCTTGTCATCCCGCCCAGGGCGTCAGAACTCCCCCTTTCCACAAGATAGACCCCTATCACGGTGGGACAGGAGAGATGGACGGCTGCCCAACCCGGGGAGTTTTGATGGCCTGCACCGCAACTGTAAAGGTCTGAAATTATATTTCTGTAAAGGTTTTGTATCAAAGTCTGTTCAAACATAAAGTAAGGTGAATACAGTTAAAGAGATAGTTCACCCAAAAATGTAAATTCCCTCACCATTTGCTCACCCTCATGCCATCCCAGATGTGTATGACTTTCTTTCTTCTGCTGAACACAAATGAAGATTTTTAGAAGAATATCTCAGCTCTGTAGGTCCATACAATGCAAGTGAATGGTGGCCAGAACTTTGAAGCTCCAAAAAGCACATAAAGGCAGCATAAAAGTAATCCATATGAGCAGTGGTTTAGTAGTGTCTGAAGAGGTGGGCATACAGTGAATTTATGAACTACTTTTGTGAATTTATTAGACTCATTTAGAGGGAATCTCTGTACACTTTTTAAATCAAACACAATTCAATCAGCGGTGCAGCGGCATCGTGTTATTAGATTGAAAAAGTTCCGGGTCAAAAGCCTACTCATTGTACTGGCGACAATACGTATCATCACTTATTTCAGGTGGGCATACGTAAAATCCTAAGAAAGATAGATGGGCATATGGCGTATGCCTGTGTGTGCCCTAGACTACACTACTGCATTCGAGTCTATAAATCTATATCTTCAGATGTGATATGATAGTTGTGGGTGAGAAACAGATTAATATTTAAGTCCTTTTTTACTATAAATCTCCACTTTCACATTCTTCTTTTGTTTTTGGCAATTCACGTTCTTTGTGCATATCACCACCTACTGGGCAGGGAGGAGAATTAATAGTAAAAAAGGACTTAAATATTGATCTGTTTCTCACTTACACCTATCATATCGCTTCTGAAGACATGGATTAAACCACTAGAGTTGTATGGATTACTGTAAAAAAAATCTTAATTTGTTTTCAGCAGAAAAAATGTGAGTGAGTAAATTATGAGAGAATTTTAATTTTTGGGTGAACTACCCCTTTTAAGTGGGACAATTTAAGACATTCATCAATCATTTTCAGTGTATTCTTCCATTACTAAAAACCAACAGTCCTAAACTAGTATGGGATGACATTTAGATCATATTTTAAAAACAATGCCATTGACAAATGATTAGAAAGTGACTCCAAACCATTGTCAAGATGTAATAATTTCAGTGTGGCAGATATAATAATTTCAATGCTTTTCTTTTTATGATGGAGCGTTTCACATATAGTTTTGACTTGTGATCAGATAATAATTGTAATTGCTTGCATCTACCTAGATGTGTTTCCACAGCAGATTGAAGGAGTAAAATTGGTTATAAACAAGACCCTCAGCAGTTTTTTCAAGGTTTGTTCACATATACTGTATCTGATTTCAGTTTCAAATATGAATGCAACAAATAGTTATTTCAATAAGAAAATATCCCTTGTTTAGTCTTATTTATGATGATAATGTTCAGGGCTTGTCAGCTCTGAATATCTGACTGAAGGACTTGTGGATTTATCTCACCTCAGGTCAGTCACGCATTTAACCTCAGTGCTGTTGCTCCATCCAGCTATCGCTTTCACGCTGAACACTTACAATCAGACACTGATAGCAAAGATACGGTAAGGATCCAGAATTAAATCAGTTTTCTTTTTTTCTTTTCAAATGTATTTCTTCCATTGTTGTTTCATGATAATTTATAAATCAAACAGACACACCCCATCCTGAAAAACATAACACATAACATAACAGATAACCCCAACTAAAAGCACAGTGTCCCATTAACATCCACAGTTGTTAATGTCACCCTTAACTAAGATGTAAATCAAATCATTGCACAAAAGTTACATACTAACAAAAAAAGTTGTTTTGGGTTTAGGGGGGCCTTGTGACATTTGTGGCGTGATGTATTAAATATGTTATACATTTCTTCAGTATAATCCACTGATCTCCTGTCTTTTAAGGGCTCACCCATGCTCATTGGGGAAATGGACTCCTCTGGCAGCTTAAACGCACACTCTTTGTTCCATCTGAGTGAGAGAATAAGAGCTAAAGCAGTATTTCAAGTTAGTCCCAGCATTACGTAATATAATGCACTGACATGCAATTAAATAGAAATAGTAATTGACTTCTTATATATTTATAGACTCAACTGGCACAATTTGTCACGTGGCAGTTTGAGACTGAATACAGAGGCAGTGACTTCACAGCAGCAGTTACAATGGCCAACCCAGACATCCTGAGTGAATCAGGTACCACATGATCACCTGAGTTCTCATTAAACCATAAGACAGGCTGGTTTATAGATACCACAGAAATGTGCTTTATTTAGAACAAGCAATTACTTATATGCTGAACCGGTACTTCTATGGTTGCCCTTACATGCCATGTTGATGAAGTGCTCTGTCTGTTCATTAAGAGAAACTATTACAGGCCGCAAATTATTATTTTGCATTAATTTTTAAAGTTAAAGTGAAAGTTAGTTATCATTGTTTTACATTGTCATTAGTGGTGCCATTATTAATAGTGTAAGGCAAGCATCATTATTATTATTGCACATACTTAGGGTTAGGAATTTGAACTCCTAAACCTAAGAATGAAATTTCGGTGTGTACAGTAATAAATGATACCTCAAATTGTACGACTTGTTGAGGAGAGGTTTCCTGTTGTTTTCTAAGCAATCAGACCTGTGATTTTGCACCTGGTGGATGATAAAACAGGCATTTTTTTTAGACTTACATTGAAGGAAGGACAGAGACATATCTAGAGCCAGAATATCATAGAGACAGCCTGATCTCATGAAAATAACGACATTTGCAAAATGACATTTCACGGTTCATGGCTAATGCTCTATTGAGTTTTAAATCGATAAAACCTTCCTCAAAACCAATAACCGATAGTGTCATAAATATCAAAAGTGGCATGAAAAACGCAATTGCTGAAGCAACCACATTATTCTGTAATGCTTCTATGACACTTCTGGCTCATGTGTCGTCTCACATGCTCTTCAGGACTCGTACCCTGGTCCTTTCCATCGCAAGAGCAACACTCTATCAGTTAAGCTACTGCGCAACTTGATCACACTGGAATAAGCCTGTAATTGTAGTTGATTATGTAATGCAATGCAAATGTTCAAATGTTTCACCTTATTTTTCAAGTGTTTTGATATCATAAGATAGCATTGTGTGAGGAACAGAATTAAGTGTTTAAGAACTCATACTCTGCCTTTTTTTTGTTTGTTTGTTTTTTTTTTTTTTTTTGTTATTTGTGTGAAAGTAAATAAAAGGTTTTTTTTGGGGGGGAATTTGGAATGCCCAATTCCCAATGTGCTCTAAGTCCTCATGGTGGTGTAGTGACTCGCCTCAATCCGGGTGGCAGAGGATGAATCTCAGCTGCCTCTGCGTCTGAGACCATCAATCCATGCATCTTACCACATGGCTTGTTGAGCACGTTACCGAGGAGACATAGCGCGTGTGGAGGCTTCACGCCATCCACCACGGCATCCACGCACAACTCTCCATGTGCCCCACCGAGAGCGAACCACATTATAGTGATCATGAGGAGGTTACCCCATGTGACTCTACCCTCCCTAGCAACCGGGCCAATTTGGTTGCTTAGGAGACCTGGCTGGAGTCACTCAGCACACCCTGGGATTTGAACTAGCAAACTCCAGGGGTGGTAGCCAACGTCTTTACCACTGAGCTACCCAGGCCCCAATAAAAGTTGTTGTTGTAACACCTCTAGTGTTTATTTTACCAGGAAATACACAATGCGTACAATGAGCCATGTAAAAATAATTTTGCAAAAGTGTAGGTATTGCAACGTTATTCTGTGAGACCAGGTTGTATAGAGACTTGGGGGTGGGCTCTTTTGACTTGGACCAGTAAGTAACCACCTAGCAACCACCCAGAACACCTTAGTCACCGTACAGTTACAACCATCCCGAACACTCTAGCATCATGGTGGCGCATTTTGCTCTTCAGAAAATGGTATAATCTATTTAATGTTGATATTCTGCATATCATGGCTTTTCACCTGTTTATGCCTTTTTTGTCTTTACGACAGTTATCATGGTTGCACACTTTCTTCAAAGTGTATCCCCACAGCTGGTACTGGGGGGAGAGCTGGTGTACCACCGAGGTCGAGCTGAAGAAGGGGGCATACTTACCCTGGCAGGACAGTACTCAGGTGAGAATAAACATCTGCTTTAGCTCAGTGTTCATCCATCAGTCTTAAACAGCTGTTATATGAGTGTAACTTAACATCAAACATTCTATGTTTATGTAAAATATCAAATCTTTTCTATATTAGGGCCAAATTGGGTGGCGACACTAAATGCTGGTAAAGGAGGAGCTCATGCCAGCTATTACCACAAGGCCAACAAACAGGTATGGTGGTGTTGAAGGAAATGTTACTGTTAGAAAATGTTCAATGACTAAACATATTAAAACTTTAGATTCAGTTCGTAATCCTGAAGTTTTGATTTCTGCAGATTCAGGTAGGAGTGGAGTTTGAGGCCAGCACTAGGACACAGGAGACTACGTTCTCTTTTGGTTACCAAATGGAACTTCCAGAAGCTAAAATGGTCTTCAGAGGTAAGAAGAGCAGATATACTGTAGTTTAACCATTTTAACCCTTTTAACCCTTTAACTCCTAGTTCCCTTACAAAAAATCGAGAGTTCTGACAAACTTGCCGCAAACTTGCTGCAAATTTCCCACTCATTATTTTCACATGCAAATGAGCAAATGCTTGCCAGAAGTTTGCAGCTCTTCACCGGTAGCATTGAACCTGAAGCAAACCTTTGGCGAAAATGAAGAATTTGCTGCAAAGCCAGGGCCACATTAACCCAATGGGCAACATGGGCTGCAGCCTAGGGCCCCCCAACTAGATCGAGATCAAATAAGAATTTTAACATGGATTTTGTAATTTCGGTACCACTGGCACCACCAAACTCTGTAAAAAAAAAAAAAAAATAATATATATATACAGGTGCATCTCAATAAATTAGAATGTCGTGGAAAAGTTCATTTATTTCAGTAATTCAACTCAAATTGTGAAACTCGTGTATTAAATAAATTCAATGCACACAGACTGAAGTAGTTTAAGTCTTTGGTTCTTTTAATTGTGATGATTTTGGCTCACATTTAACAAAAACCCACCAATTCACTATCTCAAAAAATTAGAATATGGTGACATGCCAATCAGCTAATCAACTCAAAACACCTGCAAAGGTTTCCTGAGCCTTCAAAATGGTCTCTCAGTTTGGTTCACTAGGCTACACAATCATGGGGAAGACTGCTGATCTGACAGTTGTCCAGAAGACAATCATTGACACCCTTCACAAGGAGGGTAAGCCACAAACATTCATTGCCAAAGAAGCTGGCTGTTCACAGAGTGCTGTATCCAAGCATGTTAACAGAAAGTTGAGGAAAAAGTGTGGAAGAAAAAGATGCACAACCAACCAAGAGAACCGCAGCCTTATGATTGTCAAGCAAAATCGATTCAAGAATTTGGGTGATCTTCACAAGGAATGGACTGAGGCTGGGGTCAAGGCATCAAGAGCCACCACACACAGACATGTCAAGGAATTTGGCTACAGTTGTCGTATTCATCTTGTTAAGCCACTCCTGAACCACAGACAATGTCAGAGGTGTCTTACCTGGGCTAAGGAGAAGAACTGGACTGTTGCCCAGTGTTCCAAAATCCTCTTTTCAGATGAGAGCAAGTTTTGTATTTCATTTGGAAACCAAGGTCCTAGAGTCTGGAGGAAGGGTGGAGAAGCTCATAGCCCAAGTTGCTTGAAGTCCAGTGTTAAGTTTCCACAGTCTGTGATGATTTGGGGTGCAATGTCATCTGCTGGTGTTGGTCCATTGTATTTTTTGAAAACCAAAGTCACTGCACCCGTTTACCAAGAAATTTTGGAGCACTTCATGCTTCCTTCTGCTGACCAGCTTTTTAAAGATGCTGATTTCATTTTCCAGCAGGATTTGGCACCTGCCCACACTGCCAAAAGCACCAAAAGTTGGTTAAATGACCATGGTGTTGGTGTGCTTGACTGGCCAGCAAACTCACCAGACCTGAACCCCATAGAGAATCTATGGGGTATTGTCAAGAGGAAAATGAGAAACAAGAGACCAAAAAATGCAGATGAGCTGAAGGCCACTGTCAAAGAAACCTGGGCTTCCATACCACCTCAGCAGTGCCACAAACTGATCACCTCCATGCCACGCTGAATTGAGGCAGTAATTAAAGCAAAAGGAGCCCCTACCAAGTATTGAGTACATATACAGTAAATGAACATACTTTCTAGAAGGCCAACAATTCACTAAAAATGTTTTTTTTTATTGGTCTTATGATGTATTCTAATTTTTTGAGATAGTGAATTGGTGGGTTTTTGTTAAATGTGAGCCAAAATCATCACAATTAAAAGAACCAAAGACTTAAACTACTTCAGTCTGTGTGCATTGAATTTATTTAATACACGAGTTTCACAATTTGAGTTGAATTACTGAAATAAATTAACTTTTCCACGACATTCTAATTTATTGAGATGCACCTGTATATATATATATATATATATATATATATATATATATATATATATATATATATATATATATAATTTCTAAACGGTTTTTCAGAACACTCTTGCCACTCTTAGTCTGCTGTTGCTAACTTATTACAGGTAGTCCCGCCCCAAAGTCATGCAGTTGGTTGAGCCAGAAGTTGACAAGTTTTGAAAGCGCTACAGAGCCGTGGGCCTGGGTAGCTCAGCAAGTATTGATGCAGACTACCACACCTGGAGTCGTGAGTTCGAATCCAGGGTGTGCTGAGTGACTTCAGCCAGGTCTCCTAAGCAACCAAATTGGCCCGGTTTCTAGGGAGGGTAGAGTCACATGGGGTAACCTCCTCGTGGTCGTGATTAATGGTTCTCGCTCTCAATGGGGTGCGTGGTAAGTTGTACGTGGATCGCGGATAATAGCATGAGCCTCCACATGCTGTGAGTCTCCGCGGTGTCATGTACAGCGAGTCACGTGATAAGATGCACGGATTGACTGTCTCAGAAGCGGAGGCAACTGAGACTTGTCCTCCACCACCCGGATTGAGGTGAGCAACCGCACCACCATGAGGACCTACTAAGTAGTAGGAATTGGGCACTCCAAATTGGGAGAAAAGGAGATAAAAAAAAAAAGAAAAAAAAGAAAGCACTACAGAGCCAGTGTTTACATTCTTTGGGGGAAATCAACCTAAAAAAATGCATTGTTACATTATAATTGTCTCTATGATAAGCAATATTTTAACATAAGAAAAATCACACATTTTTAACAGGGGGATGTTGGTTCGCATTATAAAAATATGAATTTACATGCATTTCTGATCGAAGTGGCTCCATACTCGGAGCGCTTATAAATGAATTCACCCTTACTCTTGAAAACCACTGGAGAGAGTTTGTTTTCGATGATCAGTCTAATCAAAATTAGCTGAGGACGTCACGTCAGTGAATTAAAACAGACTGAACTCTAGTTTGCGACTCTCTGGGTCATGAGCGAATGTACACTACCGGTCAAAAGTTTTGAAACACTTACTCATTCTTTATTATAATTTTTTTTTTTCACATTTTAGAATAATAGTAAAGTCATCAAAACTATGGAATAACATAAATGGAACTATGGGAATTATGTTGTGAATAAACAAAATCCAAAATAAATCAAAACTGTGTTATATTTTAGCATCTTCAAAGTAGTCACCCTTTGTCTAGAATTTGCAGACATGTACTCTTGACATTTTCTCAACCAACTTCTTGAGGTATCACCCTGGGATGCTTTTTAAACAGTATTGAAGGAGTTCCCATCTATGTTGGGCACTTATTGGCTGCTTATCTTTATTATTTGGTCCAAGTCATCAATTTCAAAAACTTTTTTTATTTTTAATTAAATTTTAGATTTATAATGAAATAAATTAATATGGTGGCACAATTATATTTTACTAAAATATAATTACTAATTTCAAACATTTAATCATATGCCTTCAGATCAAAAGATTTTGAAGATCATGAGAAACATTTCGGTCAAGTGTTTCAAAACTTTTGACCGGTAGTGTATGTGGTCTTAATTAACCAAATGTTATAATCAAGGATAGCTGAATTCATTTTTTCAGCAGTTACAATGCTGTATTTTCTAAATTCTTTGAAATGCCTTATGCATTATATAGAATTTCCATTCCAGTTATAGAACCCCACCAGTCATTTCTACTATACTGTAAGAATGATTTAACTTATGATTAACATTTAATTAAGAATACTGTCATCATTCTGTCAACATCTTTTTTATGTTTTTCAGGAATGTTGGATAGCCGCTGTATAATTGGAGGAGTTCTGGAGAAGAGACTGTACCCTCTTCCTGCCACATTGATTATGGGTGCCTTTGTCAATCACAGAGCAGACAAGTTGCAGGTCGGCCTTGGGGTCAATGTAGGATAGATATGAACCCAAAATCAAGAGAGGCGCCACTCAAGACTTTGGGAACAACAGACTACGGACAAAACAGGCAACATAACCAAAGCCCTGTTTGCCATACTGGACAGTCATGCCATTCATGGTGAACAGGAGTGAGGACTTGAGGTTCCAGCTTAAAAAGACTACACAAGGCCTCTATTATTTCATTGATGTTTGTTCCGTCCAGTCTAATGGGGTTTACAGTTCTAGCCATAAATGCTGGTCTGACCCCTAAATAATCTGAACTACAGTATAAGTGTGATAATGTGAATTGTAGGGAATTATGGGAAAGCGATGGTGTTGCAGAAATCAAGATGCCTTCCTAAGGACATAAAGACAGACATTCTGTTAATCAGTTTAGGTATTCATAAAGTTCTATTCTTCATGTTGGTCTTAAGCTTCCATTTTGGAGGAGACATTACAGGACTTCTGGATTTTTGACTTTTAAAAAATCACATTGGAATCAGAGCTGTAGTGTATTGGCTAACTCACGTGCTCACAATGCATAAAAGCCAATTGCTGAAGGATGCAGGTTTGAATCTGGCCTGCTTAATTCCCCGAACCCATCTCTCTCTCTCTCTCTCTCTCTCTCTCTGCTTGTAAAGGTGTCCATTGATGGGTAAATAGCTGCAAGAAAGAAAACAAATCACAATAGAGGATACAAAAAGTACAATGACATTACAGCTTTTGGTTACTTTTTGAATGGCGAACATTTGAACAATGTAAATCAAATGGAGATTTTCAAACTTTAATCTAAAATTTCTTAACAGTGTAAAGTTTTTAAAAACCAAAAACAGGAAACACTCAAGGCTAACATGAAATACAATTTGTTTTTTTAATGATTAGGTTAAGTGGTTCAAGCTGAATTATTTGCAGTAAAATGTGGGGGAGAAGTATAAAAATAGATTGTTTGAAGAATATCAGTACAGGCAGTACAGAAATAAAAAAAGAGAGAAAAACACATCTCCATTACCATGATCAGTGGAAAGATGGGTAAATGTTCACCCAATGTTCAAGCCAAATCTACACCCTTGAATGGATGTATCCTGTCCACAATAACATTTTAGTAAAGAGGTCTATTCTAATTTGCCTTAAGTGGATTTACTCCATCACTTTTAGCATTATAAGGTGGAAAAATGTACATACATGTACAGTATCTACAACAGACATAATAACTAGTCATAAGCCATTACTTGGCTATTGGCAAATATACAATGAATATTTTACTAGTTTTAATATTCTATGAATCTACCTTAATTTTCAATGTGGCAGCTGAACCTTTTTTATAAACAGAATTATGAATCTTTAATTTAAAAGAGAATTAACCTCAATAAATCATTTATATTTTTTACAGATTATGTTATCTAAATGTAAGACTCCAAATGAATTGATCATCAATCCCATTATATTTGTTTAATTGTGCTGCTAAGATGGTTTGCACTTGGGTCACTTGGAAGACATTGAAATAAGCTTGTTCAACCAATAGTTTAAAAATATTTTAAATAAAACTCTTCATTCATATCATAAAGCTTCTTTTTAAATGTCTTCAGGATGTCATAACAAACCAATCTGTTTATAATTTTGAGAAGGGAATGTTTATCGGTTACAATGTTTGCAGCATTAATCATTCTGGGTGGCGACTTATGAAGTAGACGTGAGATTCCACCTTGCATACTGGAACAACCTGTTTGGGTGTCAAGGTAACAGGGGAGGAACTTAAACCCAAAATGCATCAGTAGATCTGTAAAGAGGTCTGGACATGTTTGATATCTTGACAGTGTAAGCCTTAAAATATTCTTCTCTCATCCTGCGTATAATGTTTAGACAAAGAAATATATATTTTTTATTCCTCTTTTAGAAATTACATTGAGATATATCTTGAATTTGACATCCCCTAAAGACATTTCTTTAAGGAAAAGAGTGACGCTTTTTAAAAAGAGATGTGGTGTAATGTGGTGAGTATGACTGTAATTGTTCTGCAATTGTTACCTTAGGATTTTACTAAACAGTTATTATATTTATTATTATTGCATTTTATATTGGTAGAATTCTGTCTAATATTGTAATTGTAAAGTTGTTCCCTTTTAATCAAAAACTGATAGCACCAGAATAATAATTTTGCATATCAAAATGCTAAAATGCATATTTCTTTTTATATCATCTTTTCTTCCAGCTGCAAATTATCAGTGATCTCTGGTGAAGAAAAGGATTGTACTCCACTTTTGAAGGCTAGATTGAAGATAAACTTCAAAGCGTCTACCATGGTCATCGTTTTAAGGGTTTGATATGGTTTGATGACAAAATGACCTGGTTTATATCCTGCATCTTCACATTGCTCCAAATATCTGTGATTCCATCTAAAGGTAGAGTATAGGTAATGTTTAATTTTGGCATTATATGCATCAGATTTTTTTTTATGTAAAAGCCCAATGAAATGATGGCCAGAATAGTAACATTTTAACCTCATGACACAAAAACTACACCACTCCACTTTTGTATTGTATACATAGCACACCCTGTTATTGTCAAGATATGCTCACTTCCACGTAGTTGCGACTTGTACAGTGTCAAGATATGCTGACTTCCATGTAGTTGCGACTTGTACATTGTCAAGATATGCTGACTTCCACGTAGTTGCGACTTGTACATTGTCAAGGTATGCTGACTTCCATGTAGTTGCGACTTGTACATTGTCAAGGTATGCTGACTTCCATGTAGTTGCGACTTGTACATTGTCAAGGTATGCTGACTTCCATGTAGTTGCGACTTGTACAGTGTCAAGATATGCTGACTTCCATGTAGTTGCGATTTGTACATTGTCAAGATATGCTGACTTCCATGTAGTTGCGATTTGTACATTGTCAAGATATGCTGACTTCCATGTAGTTGCGACTTGTACAGTGTCAAGATATGCTGACTTCCATGTAGTTGCGACTTGTACAGTGTCAAGATATGCTGACTTCCATGTAGTTGCGACTTGTACATTTTCAAGATATGCTGATTTATATATAGTTGTGACTTACAATGTGCTGTGCTTTAAAGAAAATTTGCTTGCATAATTACATTTTTTTACATTATGTTTTGCAGTGCAAATTACAATAATCTTCCTCCCCACCACTATTTATTTACAGCAATGCTCTCTCCCCCAAATAATTTGAGTGTGGGATTACTGGATTTTAAGGCTACAGTTGAATGGCTTCCTGGACAAGGGAACCCTCCAGGCACCAGATATACTTTGGAGTTTATACTTGTACAAAACATGTATGTATATTCATACCAAGAGACTAACTGATTTCCTAATATATATATATATATATATATATAATTTATTAATATATAATAATATGTTTATATATATTTAATAATATGCTTTTTTTTATTTGTATTAAATTTGTCATTTTGCACTTACACTGACACACTATGGTGTGGATGCAGCATCATTCAAAATCAATAGTTTTCAGTTACCAATGCCATAGTAGAAATTCACTATTCACAGTGAGCTATAATTAACTTAATTCATGAGTAAAGTCTCAAATAACAGGACGGTTACTGAGATTAAGCGAGTAGTATTCGGCTGGTCTTGTGATCCTAACATGGCAGCCCCCATATAGGGACCCTCCCCACGTAGAATAAAACACCTTTTATAAGGTTACTGATATGACTGGAGCCTTCATCTCATGTGAGCGCTCATGATCTTATACATATGTTTCAAAAGTACTATTCATTTAATTAGGAGTTAAACTTTTTTGATGAAGAAAAAATTACTGTGTGCACCTTTACATTTTTAAATAATCTGATTATGCTCTCAGATTGATTAACACTATTTACCATGTTTAATTAATTCTGCATTATTCTGTAGATTTTCCCCAAAAATCAGTGCAGAAAATGCAAAAACTTAGATTCACTCTGGGCCTGCTTATTGTCAAAACTTTGATTGGTTGCTCCTAAATGAAGAGTGTTTTTACATTAATGATGGAATTGTTTGGCTAGGGCTGGAAGAAAGTGGAATCAGTCTGCAAACTGCACTAACACAGCCATGTTGAAGTGCGAGTTGACCTTTGACCGGCAACCTGACGACCTCTTTGGGAATTACTTTGTGAGGGTCAAGACCACATTTAAAGGAACAAGCTCCAACTGGACAACTATATCGAAGTCTTTCCAGCCATATGGAGACTGTTAGTTCAAAATATTATGAGAGCCCTTCAGAATTAGTAATGTCATTATAAGTAAATATACAGTACATTGAAAATTTCTCTTAAATCTATGATCAAGATAAGTGATTCTGGAAATGTGTTTTTCCGCAGCTCGTCTGAGTTCCCCAGATGTAAATGTCTCAACTGACCAACAGTCCATTAACATTACCTTCAATCACTGGCTGAAATTAAAACCAGATATCATACTCCACCTGAAATTCTACTTATTCCTGTTTGAGAACAATTCTATCGGGGAATCAAAGGTAAAAGACTATTCAATGGGGTGTTAATGATATAACTTGATAATTGATTTCCAAATGTGATTTTTTCAGTTTAGAGGGCATTGCGTAATTTAAATTGTGCAGAAGGTATATTAAACTTTGTCTTTCCACAATGGAGGTAAAATTAGATGGGCTGATTTTGATATTGTTGCTGACAAAGGATTACATTTCTTTGTTTTTGGAAGTTTGTAGCAATGACATCAACCTCAAATTCCTTCTACACTTTTCCTGATGTGCCTTCTGGCAAGAGCTACTGTGTTAATGTTTCTGCCAGTCATCACCAGGCCTCACGTAACGAGAACTTCAACACCACCAAATGTATCTTCTTGTCAGGTAGTGGATTTATTTTTACTGAGATCTTTTGACTGGGATATACAGGTATATGTTACCATAGTATGTGTGTGTGTGTGTGTATATATATATATATATATATATATATATATATATATATATATATATATATACGTATATGTATTAACAGATTCTCCTGGAAGCTCTTCAACCATAAAGGTGTACGTTGTGGCAATGCTGCTGATTACGTTTTTAACTGGAATTGTTTTGACATTCATTTGTCTTAACCACATGAGGCCTAAAATGAAGAATCTCCGCATTCCAAAATCTCTGGTATGTACTTAAATACCATTGAACTTCATTAAGCTCTGTGTTTTTACTAGTTTATGATGACTTCAGAATTGAAGTTGCACTTATCATATGTTGTATGTAAATAAGAACATTTTGAGCATGAGATCTTTGTTTTTCTTTTCATTTAAGTCTGGAAATAAAACTAAGTTTTAGTATTTTGTATAATTCAAAAGAAAAAAGTTATGACGTAGAATGAAGAAGGAATATTATAAATATTTAATATTCTACACAAATTCTATGTCACTAAACTAAAAGTTAGATTTTTTTTTTGAACTAAAAAAATAATTTGTCTGTTTAAAATGCATGTAAATGCTTTAGTCCGACCGAAATGGTACCAAACAATTATTTTTTTTTTTTTAACAACTGGTCTGGCGACACGTGTATTCAATGCAACTGGCAAAACGTCCTTCTTTACTTGGACAGCAGATGAAGACTGTAGCTTGACTACACAAAAACTCACTGTAGCTCGATTATAACTGACCATGTTAACTCCTTTGTACAAAAAGTCAAGACAATTTTTTTAATTCCATTTTTCACTTAAATTATTACACTGGTAATATAATTTATAATAAAATGGAATTTGTACTCAATTTGAAAAACAAAAAGTAGAAGCATCCTCACTTTTGGTCTCAGATCTTTGGACCCCACTGTAAACAGTATATTAATACATAATAATAATTTATGAAAATTAAATTGCATTTCTTTCAGATGTGTTGGTTTTCATGAATGGCAGAGTGTGTTTTCATAATGTAAAGGCGTGTTCACACCAAAATTGTTACGATTTTGCGAGACGAACCTCTGACTGAAGGTCTATTCACACTGAGTCCGTAAAAAATTTAACGAAAAACTATTTCATCCCTGTACAGTAGGCAGCACTGTTGCTATTCTACAAACATTTATACCAGTCTCCTGCCCAAACCTTTAGCTGTTACAGATTAATATATTGAACAATGTTAATGCATTTATTTACCTACTTTGGCATAACTGTTTCATTATGTTCTTTCCATGGTGTTGATGCATTTTGAGGAGTATATAATTGGTGTTTTTATACGAATGAGATGAGTAATGAGTGCTGTCGCATATTTATTTGCACTTGTATTTTGCTACGAGTATTCCAAACAGACTCTTAAACCATATTCTCTTTTTATAATGTCTGGATTAATGTCTGGATAATTTGACACAAGGTACAGTGATATAACAGTAGGCTATAGTATAAAATAGGATGCATAATATAAAAAATAATATAAAAAGGAACACTGGCTCAAGTTCTTTTCTTTATTTAAATTATTGCAATACTTTGTTATATTGTCCTTGCAATAAAAATAGCAGTGTGGTTCTGCAATTTGTTTGTATGCAGTAAAACACTGCATGTAACAAATCTTTTCATGGGATATTTCATATGGAAACGAATTGCTGAAACTTGCTGCTATTTTTAATGCCATGAGAATATACAGGGACATTGAGATACATATTAAATAAATGTACATTAAGACAAAACACCATAAGCAGACTTACAAAAGCAGAACGGGTTTATGTTTGCAGTACAATGGGTTCATGAACTGCAACTATTTTTTAGCATATAATTTTCAGCATTTGCATGTCTAATGCGGGTGTTTTCCAGTTGATTTGCGCCATCAACATGCTGGATTAAACAGCTGCAGCAAAAAAAAAAAAAAAAAAAAAAAAACCCTTTGGATTGTCCGCGGACGATTTGTCGGACTCTGTATGTATCGGAATCCATTGATCCCGTTAAAAAGCTTGTCCGGAACGAACAATCACACTGAAAAAACAGACTTGGTGTGAACAGGCCTTAACTGCCATTCGCAATAATAGAATGCATACTGTGTCTTTACAGTTCGTCATTGCAGGAACTAAAAGAGTCCTAAATCTGACCCCTGTGGAACTCCAAACAATTACACTGACATTGCAGAAGGTTCTTATGAACACAGAGGACTATGTTTCTGCATTTGAGGAGGACAGCTCTCTTTTTTATCACCAGAGAGAATGCATTACTAATGTTATAATTTACCCACTGTCCACTGTCAATCAAGAACCTTCTATCTACCTACCCAATCCAGATGAGAAGGCCGAGAATTTACATCAGCATTTCTTAAAGTACAGCCTAGCTACTGATATGGAAAAGAGTGAGGAAAACATAATATCTGATAAATACGATGACAATATTTCTTCAGCTTCAAACCTTTTGAGATTTACCTTGCCTGACTTCCCACAAACGATTACTGTGAACAAGCTTCCGAAGTCAGAAATGGATAGAGATCATGTAGAGGACATGATGATGGAGAATGAGACTTGTCCTCAGTCATCAGGCTATCTCTGTGGATTAAAGTTTCTTGTGGAGGATGAGGAGGATGAGGAGGATGAGGAGGATGTGGAGGATGTGGAGGACGACTTCCTGTTGCCCAATTCTTTCTCAGACAGTGGATATGAACCAAGGCAAGATCTACATATTTAAAAAAAACTGGAGACATTTAGTGACCTTTAGATAAGAAGGCAGACAGTGGTCTGAAATTTATGGCTCATCATATTCCATATATCTAAACTGAATGTTAAAAGACCCTTGAGGGGGATCAAAGTATCCTGAACCAGTACTTCCGAAGGTGGAGCTTGCAACCCACTACAAACAAAACTGAAACATGTGTCTTACACCTGAGCAACCAAAGTGCAAATTTGAAATTTGGTGACAAAGAGGTTCAGTCTGTAAATCATTCATAATATCTGGGCATCTCACTGGATTGGACGCTGACATACTGTACAAACAAGATGTGGAGAAGAGCACCGAGAAAGTAAATTCTAACATCAACTTGGTGAGGAAACTTGCCGAAACCAGAAGGGGAGCTAACGAACAGACTACACACACTGCAACATTGACACTTGCCTGCTCAAACAGCACATATACAAAAGTAGATGTCAACTGAAGGAGCATTCAGGTAAACTGAGCTACCTTGGCTCCCAGTGCTTGCCAACTTTGTTCCACTTAACATCAGCCATGCACGTTTTCACTATCGGGCCAGTGCGAGCCAGGGCTATCAACTGCTCAGCCAGTGCTAATAGCCTCGGGCCTCGAGCAGCAAGACCAAAATCGATCTGCATTCCCACCATCGGGCCAATAGCCCCGCAGAGTTGCCTTAATACGCCACCCTGGTGCCAATGTCACACACACCACCCATTTTACAAGCAAGAGGGAAGCTCAAGGTGAAGTATCAGACTCTGGAGACTAACTAGCCCTTAAAATGAACATGGTGGAGACTGAAGCTGCCGTTTGTTGCCTTATTTTGGTCTTTGCTTGGTGGGAAGCGAGACCTGACTCCGCCTTTGACACTGACCCTGCCTCAATCCCCAGTTGGCCTTCTTTGGCCCAAAGGTAATCGCAGGCCAAAGGCACTTTGCCGTTGCCCCCGAGGAGGCACGATGAAGCCCTGGAAACACGGCTATTGCTTGAGACATAAAGTTGCAGCCATACATTATCTTGAGAGCTGTCGATGACACAAGAACTCTTGACCTTCCAGATACTGGCAAAATTGGACCTTCTTCCAACACCTGTTTGGACACTCAGCCCAGCCAGTGGTCTGGCAGAGAGGTGTAGAGAAGTTTTTTTTTTATCTCAACCTTGCTGGTTAATTGCCACCTTGTCACTGACTCAGCATACAGATTGCTCGGTTTCGAGCTGAAGCTCCGTGAGTGGGTCATGTTGAACAGGCCTACCTCATTCATAAGTTGACAGTTGCAGATTCTGCAGCAGGTGACTGTGCTTGTAAGACAATTGACCATCTGTAAATGAATCCTCGTCCATATACTTTGATGGCGATCTTCAGGTGTTACATGAAGCAACTCCTGATACAGTGCAATATCTGATTGATCTGGACACTTGAAAATGTCTTAATGTCATTAAGTTAGATACAACACATCAAATCAAGTAGCATCAGCAAAAATAAATATGATCTCAGAACTAACTTCAATTTTTTGTGCTATTTTTGTAATTACTTGTAACCATATGGTGTTAAAATTATTTTTTTGTGGATATATGAAGTAATTTCCTCTCAAGTTCACACAAGTGTCCTTGCAGAGTGAACATATTTGCACGGGTAGTTCATCACATTAACTATGAACATGGTCCTCTAAATTTTGTCAACCAGAAAGTTTCCAAATACTTTTTTGTCTTCATTTTTAGCTGTACATCTATGGCTTTTATAATTTCAAACCTAACAAACTAGAGGTAGACCGATATATCTGTTTTACCAATTAATCTGCCGATAGTTGCTTTTTGAAATTATCGGGTTATCGGCAAAAATCTATGCAGATAGTTGCAGATTTTAATTTTTTTATTCCTCCATGTTCCTCTGTGGCCAGCACTGGGAGAATCTACTGTTAAAATTTCTTGATTCTACAGTATAACAGCGGCCTGTAGCGATGAAATTAAAACAATCACTAACACCTTTTTAAATTTAAGTCTTTCATCATTGACAATATTCATCCATATTTTTATCCTCACTTCAATGCATATTTTGATTAGATAATCAAGTGTTCTAAATTGAAGCAAGGATATGCAAAGAAAAATGCTACAATATGGGAACGTACCCCTGTCAGCACATACATCAGGTCTCCAATTTCATATCTTGTGAATAATAATAAATTTATTCCTCATTAAACCTCATCTGGTGAAATATAAATGTGTATACATATACACATTACTATTTTCTGGTGAATATATAGACTATAAAAAAACCATAAATACTTCATTATTGTGACGTAGCCAAATCCTTGTCACTGCAAAATAAGAGCCCTTTATATGTTTTCGGATTGTTTACAGTTAAAAGTCCCACATAATGCACCAAATCTTCTTTTTGTTCTGGTTATTATTGGGGTTTTGGTTGAACAATAAACTTCATCTGGGATTTTATTCATTTTGGACTCATGTAGCCTCTATGTCTGTGCCCTTCATAGAAAGGAAAGACTAAGAAAATTTGTTAACATTCTATAAAAAGGTTTTAAAAAATATCTGCCATTTCAGTTATCAGCCTTTTCCATCACCTTGGTTATCGGTATTGGCAAAACCCACTATTGGTCAACCTCTATAATAAACTTGTTTTTGTGAAACATTTTGGTTGAAAAGTGTGTTTGTACTATAAATCTATAAAATAAATGACAAATAAATTGGCATTTTGTCATATGATGCAAAGACATTCATACAATTTTAAGTGTAGCTTAAGTGTCCAAATACATGAGCCCACTGTATATAAGATGAGTGTTACGAAAGGCTAGGTTTATAGAATTTAAAAAATTCTGATATACAGTTGTAATGATCTGGCTATTGTGGGGAAGAGCATGTGCAAAGCACACCTATTCATTTCCTAAACCTTTTTTTTTATTTATTGTGTGCAATTTTTCTCTGTCTGTTTAGTTTGTATTCTACTGCAATATGTATATACTGTATATGAATGTATTTTTGAACACACTGTATATGTGTTCTTTGTAAAGTATTTAACATGTTTTAAAAAGTGTTATGTAATAAAATGTATTATTATGGGCCATCGTGCTCATGGGGATGCAGATTCGACTTAGTCGTGTATAAAATGCTGTGTTAAATCAAACTAAGTGCGTAAAGGTTTTAAGTTACACTAAATTCTACTGATTGTTATACTGAATAATGCCTTACTGAATGCTGCCTTTAATGGAGTCAGCACATGGTGCCAAGGAATCTTCTACTGTATGGTTAAAAGATTATTAACTCCTCTTATAAGTAAAAATAAATAAATAAATAAATAAAAATACATTTATTTGTATATGATTTGAGCATTTTCTTGAAAATAAATAATGAGAAACATACATGTACAATAATGCCAAAATGGAGTAAATTTCATTGATTTGGAACAAGTCATATGGGCTTGGAACAACATGAGGGTGAGTGAATAATGACAGATTTGTCCTTTTTGGGTGAACGATTCCTTTTCACCACTGTCTATCTCTATTGTACTGTTTTCAGTCTATTGTCAGTCTCCCCCAAATAGCGAAGAGAAAAACCCTTTCCTTCCATCTTCCCCACGTACACGCAGTGATTTGGAGGTGCGAGAGCCTCTTTGAAAACCTGCCCGTTCCTTGTCCTTTTCCTTTTCCCTGTCTTGTTGTTGGAGTTGAACTTGTTGACATATCACAAGACGCATGTCCTCCTGGAACAGTAATTCGGTGGTCAATACAAAGAACACAATGGAACAAAATTAGATTTTAACAAATGTGTGTGGTGGGTTCCCATCCAATACTCGCCGCCACAATGCTAGGGTGTTGTAGGTGGTTACCAGGTTATTGCTTTATGGTTGAAGAGGTGTTTTAAGTGTTGCTTTGCGGTCATTATAGTGTTTTGGGTGGTTGGTAGGGAAATGATAGGGTGGTTGCTTGCTTACTATGATATTCTGGTCCCTAGATATAGATTAGGCCTTGATATGGCCTTCAATGTAAGTACTGTATATGCGATCAGGCGAAAATCATAAGTCTGATAGCTTAGAAAAGTAATAGCACACCTCTCCTAAATAAGCTGCATGATTTGAGGTACCATTCATGTCCGCAGCACAAACAATGCTGATGAGTGGCAAGCTAACCCTTTAAGCTCTGAGGGTGTTTTTAAAGATTTCCTGTTTAAGTGGCATTCCACAGTGGCATTACATTTTTTCTTTTATTTCTGATTTGACATTATATATCTCAGAGTGTAAATAAGGTGACCGGAAAGGTGCTTTTGTTTTGCTCCCAATCATGCCACCTGTAACTAAATACAATTTTGTGTTGATACAACAAAGCAATCAAAATTTATAGCATCACAAAAAAAAATGTATACTAGTGTCCAAAAACATCCCCAAACAAATAAAACATAATAATTGTACATAAGAACTAATTACACATGCAAACACAACAATGACTAAAGGTTTGCATAGCATGCATACTTGATTTTAGCAATGAGATTTTACAGAATGAGTTTCTTTCTGTGCCATTTGAGTCATCATTGATTCTGTGTCATGTACTTGGCACCATCTCCTGGTGGCCATATGTAATTACAGTGATTGATTACATGACTCTCTGCTCAAATATGGAGGACTATCGGAGTAATCTGAACCCATTCTGACTGGTTTAGCATGCCATGACACTACAGCATTTCCGATGATGCCATCTGATCCAGGAAAGCTAACGTGTTTGTAGCCAGATAGCAATATACCAGATAGCGAAATGCTGTGTACATTGTGCTTCGTGTGGGTTATCTAATGATCTATGCATCCGATTACTTTGTGTGTGGGCTCTTTTTAAGGTAATCGCCTCAAAGTAATGCTATGTGATATTTTAGGTTCTGTTTATTTTTGTGAAGTTATAAGCAAAATTACGGCATATAAGCAACACCTGTTCACATGAAACATAAATGTCAAAGACATTTACTTAGCTATTACTTACTATAGTTTTTATCTGTGAGTAAAACAAATAGGCTGGTTGTATTCTACCCTTTGAGAGCTTTCCAATAACATATGACACATGGCTATTTGATGAGTTTGATGCTTTTACTGATTACAATAATATGTACGGTGCACAATTTTTTTTTATAAATTATCAAAACGGAACACTTCTGAATTGTCTGCAAATTTCAAAGCACTTGTTCAGTTTTGGTCATAATGCCTAGACGCATTGTAAAGTACAGTTTCCTAGTTTTAAAATGGTAGTTATTTATATATGTTTTTCTCGATTCATCAGTATCGGAATTTAATGGGTTAAGCACCCAAATGTAATAATTAAGGTTTGGGGTTTGTTTTGGGGTTTGGGAACAATACTGAGAACCCTTTGCTAACAAACTTGAACAATTTATGTTAAAACTGTTTTAGGAATAAACATGCCAATCAGTTACTAACCTGCCAAGACTCGACTTCCTGAGATAGTGCAACCTTGTGTCTGATGGTGTTCAAAAGCTGCTGATTAAGGGTGTCTCGTTCTTGCCGGGCTAAAATAATCTCCTCCTCCAAGGCACTGTGTTAGCAACAAATTAAGAGAGAAGAAGAAAACACTGTGGAAGTCAGATTCCACTTATGCAAGATCTCTTTTATGCAATGATATGGATCACAGCAGATCCTTAGATTATCACTTTGTCATTGGCATTAAAGATGACACATTGAAAACAAAGCCACAAAACATTTAATTAAGTAATGCATGACAGATTGCAGTTACATTTGATCCAGTTCTCACCTGTAGGTAGGTTTACCGGGACAGTTACGAAATGGCTTCAACTCCTCCCTCAACCCTTCTAATTCTGTTTCACTGGACTGTAGCTGGTGAAAGACAAAACATTACCTGTCACCTTAGATGTCTGTCCACATGCTATTGTGATGTCATATTTGATGTCATCATATAACGAGATGAGGACTAACCTCTTGTTGTAACCTTTGAATCTCCTCCTCTTTTTCTTGCAGAATAGCTGAATGGGCCAAAATGGTTTCTTTGGCCTGTTGGAGAGTAAATATAAAGTCATATGGGTTTGTAACAACATGGGGTTGAGTACATTTTGACAGAATTTTAATGTTGGTGTAAAATACAGTTTCCTTTAAAGGAGAGCTGGGCTAGGAGAGAAGAAAGCACTTTTATTGGCCTACACATAAATCTAAATACTCACAAAAATTACTTTTAATTATGTAAACAGGACACTTTAAGTGTAGATTTTTCATTTTCTGCTGATTTGAAGAACCAGCATGCACACTTTTGGCCATATAGAGTATGCTGATAATGTTTTTCAAGATTGTAATCCTAAACCTAGTAGCTAAATCCCTAAACCTAAATCTAACCATAAAATCTGAAAATCTCTTTGGTTGATAATAATATTGTTTCAGGATGTAGCCTACTTGGGTACATCATCTTGAGCTGACTGGGAGCCACTACAAGTATAAGAGCTACCTGAGATTGCTGGATCTCACTCTGTAGTGACATAGGGAAGCAGGTAGCCTCGCCCGGGCTGGTCTCTTCTCCAAGGGCTTCAACCCTTTGCTGCAGGGTCCGGTTGGCTGTGCGCAGCTGAAACACTATGCTGTGCTCCTGCTCCAGCTGTGAAAGAGCCAGAGACAGCCACACTGAAACTCTGCAAGGGTGAACGGAGTCTGAGGACACTGAAACCTGACCAGACGTCAAAGCCATGCCATAAAATCCGGGCTGCATCTCATTTGGCATTCTAACTATCCTAAAAAAGTATGTGGAATTAGAATTTGGGTGTCGCTATTGTATGCCAAAGGTACCTGGACTGTATACTATTTTCTGTGGATTTTCAAAGTGTGCATCCGTGTATGCTTTTCAGCTAATATTTCCCACAAAATCCTTTGTGCAACAGAAGAGGAGTTTGTGATAGTTCAATTGTTTGAAATTGACAAGGAATGCGAGGCTGAAGCTTCGACTGTCTTGAAATCTATGAAACGTAAGCACATGCACCACCGTCTATTCCATAGCTCCAACAGTAATAATGAGGTTTAAGGTAATTAATTTAGCAAGCCCTGCTGAAAAACAAACAAACAGATAAAACAGTCTGAAGCTGATTAGCTGGTCTTAGCTCATTTCTCAGCCTGGTCAGGGACAGTTTTATGGGTCAATTTGACCTGTTGTAGACTTAAACACTGATTTACATCAACTTAACTAAATCTTTTCAGCCTGAAACTTCATGACATCCTCCACACACATTTGACCCTGACAATGTAAAAAGTAATCATTTTTAAAAAGGACTAAAAAGGACTTGCAGGTCATTTGGACCTGATCCACATAAACTAGGGCTGTCGATTTAACGCGTTATTTCAGTGTGATTAATTATATAAAAAAATAATGCATTAAAAAAAATTAACACAATTAATCATGTCCCTGGACCATAATAAGGAAGATTCCTGACCAATTCAAGCTTGAAATACCACCTGTTTTCTCCAGGGGGCAGTAAGCAAAACTTCAGCTCTATAGGCAACGTGCAGCTTATACAGAAACCAAACCAACCCTTCAGCAGACAACACAACATGAGGGCGCATTCTTGTGTTTAAAACACAGCTTGATGTAGTGCAAATCCGAACTTAGGCTGTGTTTTTCTAAGTATTAAACTACGTTTAACTTGACACAGCAACCTAAAACCAGGATGTTTTTGATGCGACGCAACCAAAGTGAGATGCTCCAAAAGTGTCCGTTTGATGCAAGTGTACATTGACGTGTCCCAAGACAAGCCCTCATAATAAATATTGGACTGATTGACAAATTTGCAAAATTTGCAAAATGGATTGCTGTGAACTGGCCAATGATTGGCTTATGTTCAATAATATGCAAATAAACAATATATTGGAGTCTAAAGCCACTTTTTGTATTGTCTTATCAATGCTTTACTCGTCTGCCACAATAATGTACTGCATTTTAATTATCTGAATATAAAAAAAAAAAAAAAAAAAAAAATATATATATATATTATTTGTAATTATTTAAATATAACTATAATTATTTCATCATTATATATTTAATTATTGTTATTTGAGGGGCTTTCTCAGCAAATATTTATATATGCAATTAATTTGATTAATTAATCAGCACACCATAAAATTTTCATCGATTGACAGCCCTAATAAACATGAGAAAGCTGTAATATGACCAAAAAAAAAAAAAAAAACTCTAAAATTGTAATGCAGTAAAACCATTATAGATGCACTGTAAAAATATATATATATATATATATATATTTTGCCTTTTAGTTATCATAACTTAAAATGTAGTTAGTTAGTTATTAATTAGTTAGAATAATTGCCCTGGATTGATCTTGTTGAGATAACTCAATTATTTTAAGGTTTTGTTGGCTGAACTTGTGATAAGTTATTAAACAAACTATTCAGCTGAAATAAAAAATATAAGTCAAGAAAATGTATTTGGATTCCCAGCATGCACTGAGGCATGAATAAATTATGCAAATTGCTATGTCCATTTTTTACTGTTTGCTGCTTTTATTTATGCTGTTGGTTGTTGTGTTTGTTGACACTTTCATTTATTTGTATAGCAATATATATATAATATAGCAATAATTCAAAGCTCATCTTTTCACTCAGTGACGTGTTTGATGATTGTCACTGTGATTTGCATGTCTCCGTGACAAACTTAAGCTTGAATATTATTGAGAGAGCAGACGTTGCTCTCTGATCAACAACTGGCCATTTATCATCAAATGGGACTTTATTTTACCTCTGGGATAGCCCAAACTATTTCTAAATTATATTTATAAATATCTAACTTATTTATTTAATCTAAATTAGAATGAAATTGATTGAACTTAAAAATGTAAGTTTACTTAAAGAGAAATTGAGCTAATTTATGAAGTTATATTGATTTAAGTCAACTTTATGTGCTGTAATAGCACACCTCCTATGTGCAGGTTAAATAACTTTCCCTCTTAAGTTGACACAACTTAAGTTAAGGCAGCACAAACACTTACTTTTTTAAGTTGAAACAACAAGATTTTTTTTCAGTGCATGACACCAGGGCCCAGAACTGTTTGAAAACAGTAGAAACTAATATAATTAGCGAGATCTTAAAGCAATTGAAAGCCCCAAACAAGATGCTCCACAAACATACACGCATAAATACATACCATACATAAATATATTGTAATGTAACAATTGTTGATAAAACAATTGTTGGGGGGAAATGCGCAATCTGTGACTATTTAATTGTGACAAGCCGGGTCAAGTGCTAGGAGAGCATCTTAAACCAGAAAAGACTGGCCAACCAGCTTAGGCTGGTTTAACCAGTTTTTTTTTTCAGCATGGAGACAACTAACACTTGCAAATTCAATACGCACTCAACAAATGGGTTCGTGGTGCCAAAATGCAATTTACTGACTTGTATGTTCCAATATTAGCTACTGTACTGTCCTAATACATACATTAGTGTGTTTTTTCCATTTCGGTAAATAGAAACTTTTAGTTTGTAGTAGAAATATGCATTTTGGGACTGATACAGCTTCACACTCAGGCCAAAAGTCTCAAACATCTGTTTTTATGTTGAATGTATAATGTAAATTCAAAATGTATGTGGCATTTGTACGACACATCTACCCTACCCACAGATTTCCCCTCCCTCCTCCTCTGCCAATCCACTATTCTCCCCCAAATTACATCAACAGACCACTTTACTCACCTCATTTTCTTTTTCTTTCATGCTGGTCTGCAACTCCAACACCCTCTCTCTCAGTCCCTCCCTCTCAGATCTAAGGCGGTCATTTTCGTCCTGAGCTGACTTGAGTCGTTCATCCATATGGGCACAGCGCTCCTTCATAACCCTGTTCTATGATACAAGAGTACTAGTGAAAAAAAACCTAAAAGACAAAATCATCAACATATGTTGTATCAACATAGAATTATGTAGAACTGAGTTCAAACTGGGACAATGTGCTACACAAAGCTGATGAGTCTAACTCTGATTGGTAGCTGAACATTTTTTATTTTAATCCATCTCAAAAAATTATAAAAAAGGAAAAACAAATGAACTTGAAAGGGGTGGGAGACGTCTGAATTATACAGAAATTTGTAGAGATTTTTTGTCATAATTTAGTGGATGCATTAGACTTTTTCCACATTCCTGTGTTGATTTTGGGGGAACATTTTTGGAATTCTGCTGAATGGATGGTGTTAAACTGAGCTGAGAAAAAATTGGTAGCCAAAAGAATAATTCTAATTAGCCAAAATATTAAATAAACAAACACAAAATGGGCAGAGGATGTTTAGAACTTTGTGAATGAGACACATTTCAGTTTTGTAGAAATTGTGGCCTAGGTTATTATTTCAATGCAACCCTTGACTTTTAAGTGTCTTGATAGATTAATGAGATCACTAATGCCCAAAATGCTTTGGACCACTACTTCTGTGTCTTTACATGGCTAATTTATACCTCTGCTTGCAGACTGTCCAGTCTAGCAGAGCTTATGGATTTACTGAAACTCGTATCCTCCATTTCTTCCCTCAGAGCACGAAGTTCAGTGCGCAAAGTATGCTCTACAGAAACTGCCTGAAAGAGAAAAAGCGAGAGAGTGAGAAAAGGATTAGATATAATCAAACATCTTTTTTAGGACAGCTTGAAACACTACACCTACACCTGATCGTTTGCATTCCAGACACATATGCTAACTCAATCAGTCTTATTGCGTCACTAAACACATTACCTAATAAAGTCAGATACTGTAAATCAGACAATATTTACATAAATGTTTTGGGAATTCACAAAGGCTTCTGATTGGTCACCTCTGCCAGCTGTTCCACAAGTTTCTGGTTGTGATTGGACAGCTGAACGAGTTGTTCGTTCTCCTCACGACGCCGGTCTCGACTCTGAACGTGCTTCTGTTCCAGCTGCTCACGCAACGCTGTAATGTCAGCCTGTAATTCTGCTTCCCGCTGACTGGCCTCGAGGTCCCGCACCTCCAGACGTCTCTGCAACATGTGCTTCTCCTGCTGCGCAGCCTGTTATACAAACACACACACTTTGTATATCGCTAAATAACAGCTGCGAGTCAGATTCATGATCTCCCCATCCCCGTGTTTTTCTGAAGATGTGTTTTTTTTTTCTTTTCTCCCCAATTTGGAACGCCCAATTCCCAATACGCTCCAAGTCCTCGTGGTGGTGTAGTGACTCGCCTCAATCTGGGTGGCAGAGGACGAATCTCAGTTGCCTCCGCATCTGTGACCGTCAATCCGCGCATCTTATCACGTGGCTTGTTGAGCGCGTTACCATGGAGACGTAGTGCGTGTGGAGGATTCACGCTATTTCCCGCGGCATCCACGCACAACTCACCACGCGCCCCACAGAGAGCGAGAACCATATTATAGCGACCACAAGGAGGTTACCCCATGTGACTCTACCCTCCCTAGCAACCGGGCCAATTTGGTTGCTTAGGAGACCTGTCTGGAGTCACTCAGCACGCCATGGTATTCGAACTCGCGACTCCAGGGGTGGTAGTCAGTGTATTTACTCGCTGAGCTAATTTTTGTGTTTCTGATACTGTATTAAATGTGGGGAGATTTTTTATATTAAAATTAGTGCTGTCAGTCGATTAAAAATTTTAATCACGATTAATCGCATCATTTTTCATAGTTAAATCGCGATTAATCACAGATTTTGAAAGTGCTGAATTTGACGCTATATATACTTATTTTCTGGTCAAAATGCATTTATTTCCATCTTAGAAAAGAAAACAATATGTAGCAATATAATGTTTTACTAACATTTTCTAAACAAAGTATCAAGATAGAAATGCACTAAAATAGCACCAATTCAAGTAACATTAAACGTTTCCCAAAGTCTAACTGCGAGTTTGACTAATTGAAAGAACTAGTCCCCCAATATGTTGCATATTCATTGCAATGGGCATTAAATCTCTTAAACTCTCATCCTTCACAATATTAATCTGCCGACAGACTGTGGCTATCCACTTTGTTACAGCAATCGTGAAGCCACGTTCATGATTCGCGTCAGGGCATCGACGGCAGAGTCAATCGCCGCTTTGAACTCCACATGAAAAGCGCTGCAGACAATGACGTCTCATTCTGCGTTTTTGTAATAGTTAAGACTTGACGTGCTTCTGTGGTAATTAAAATGCTCCTTTCATAGGCTGAAAGATACTTGCTTCCTGTCACAAGTCCCATTTGGGCTTGTTTTGTACATACAAAAAAACGTTAAGAGGTCTTTCCCATCGCTGTTGTGTGTGTGTGTGTTGTGAAGTGTGCGTCCATGTAATGACTCTGGGCGGACACATTGACACATTACAAAGGTGTTCCTTCCAACCACTGTTAACGCTGGTTTATGCTTTATTAATGGTAAATGCGTTAATTGCGATTCAGAAAAATGAACGCATTAAACCTTTTTAATTAATTGCATGCGTCAACGCGTTAATTTTGACAACTCTAATTAAAATGTAATATTTAATTTAATAATTAAATACTGTATTATGATCATTTAAAATTTTAGTTTATTTGTTTGATTGTTTATTTGTCTTTAGTTATGATTACATATGGAGTGTGTCATGTCAGAAAATTATGTATCTCTCATGCTTGATGAGGCATTTTTTTCTTTGTTAGAAAAATGAATAATTCTTGCAATACAAAGTCTTGCGATAATAATCTAATTGCGATAATAATCTAATCCTTCCCAGTTGGATTGGAAATATTTTCCAACATTTCCGAGTTTTTCCATACTTTTCAGCAGTAACTTTAGTGTGATAATTCTCAGCAATTAGTCCACATCAGCTGAAAAGTTTAAATATCGTTTTTTAATTTTGTTACAGTTGTGTTGGTATAAGAAGGAGTGGGTATTATGATGCGTTCATGTCGTGTTGGAATTAGGGAACAATGGGGCTAAAGGCACACCTTTAAGGAAAATTTGCTTTTTTCTGGTCACAAAGTGTATCAAGATTGAAAAAAATACAACTATTTTTTGTTGAATACTGATGGATTGTGCAATATACATGTATGTGTGAAAATAAATAATAACGAGGAAGCCTTTTACCCCACACCTGGGCCACTTTCTGTTCATTTCAATCACATTTGACCTTTCATAACATCGAGTATTCTATAAACAAATGAATCTCTATTGTGATTGGATCAATCCAGTTGAGCCCACACTGAAATGTTTTCATAAAAATCCATTCGTTCCACTAAAAACAGTGTGTTATATGGGGGGCGTTTAGCTCCTGCCACAGGGGGGCTTTTTACCCCAAATAATATGCTTATAATTTCCTTGTTGGACAGTTATTGGAATTCTTTTGATTTAATCACCTTGAACAAAACTGAAATCGACAAATAACTATTTTGTCTCAAAATAAATGTGATAATTTCAGGGATTCTCATTAGCTATATAAATTTGCAAAGTTTTAAATGATTAAATATTAGATCAAGTTACCTCAAAATCAAACTTTAAACTTTGCATGCAATGATCTCATGAATCAGGAATATTTTGCAGTGTATAATGACAATCAGGTGTTTAGGTAATTACTGTGGTAGTTTTTGTTGCTATTAAGTGTTTTGGGAGAAAATAAAATCAAATATGCCTTTTCACCCAGAGGACCTTTAGCCCCGTTGTACCCTACTGTAATTACGAGGTGGCAACTCGGAGATTCTGCTCGGAGCTGATCAAGTCCTTGGACCTCGGAAGTTATTTGTTTTTATTGAAACACTCAAAGCTAAAACAACATTTGTTGTTGATAACAGCAAATATTTATCACTACATTAATTCACCACCTACAGTATATGTTTGTGCAAAATGTTCAAGAACAAAGAAACCGCACCAATGCCAACAATGGCATAATAAAATGGCAAATCAAACAGAAATAATGTGTTCATGTTGAGGCCCTAGCCATATTTCTTCTTACATGACGTTACGACTGTCAAGTTGAAGTTTTCATAAAATTCTGAGTCTACAACTTGTGATAATGAGTTCTACAAATACGCGAGCACTTCATTGTCAGAATTTCATAATTACAGTAATGTTATGTGAATGCACGATTAATTACATTTATATTATTTGAAAATACAAGTTCATAAATACATAAAACACCTTTTACAGAGTGTAAAAATGAGTTGTATTTTCAGGTGTTTTTTTGTTTATTATTTTCATTAATTTTTTTGCATCATACCTCAATTTCCCTCTCCATCTGCTCCAGCTGGCCAGCCAGCTCCTCGTTCTTCTCCAGCAAAGCTTGGCCTACCTCTGCAGCCAGAATCAGGTCTTTTTCCAGCAGTGTTGGGCTGCTGTCATCCTGAGGTGAAGCCAGAAGATCATCTGCTCCTACTGAAGGAGCCATGATCCGGTGACTGGAAGAGTTTGACGAAGAGAAGGGAAAGAAAGAATCCTCCAGTACGGGAGAGGGTAAGTTCTCTTTCTTGGATGACAACATTGGTTTCCCTTGGTGTTCCCAGCTGAGATGCAGTCCCAGTGACCTTCCTGATAGTTACAGGTTGTGTCACTGTCAAAAGCTGCTTAACTGCATCTCCGATTACTTTTAGCAGGAAAAGCAAGTCTTGAAATACGATTTTAGGCCTTTAGTCTGGATTCTCCTTATGGATAACAGGAAAACAAATGTGGTTATACAGAACCTGAAACGCTCTTTCTACGTTCTCCTTCAGTTGGCTTTGTTAAAACTGTTCAACCCAAAGTGTGTGTCACATATAGGGTGGAACTTGAAGTATATAAATGTTGAAACTTCTTCCAAGGGTGGAATCGTCAACTGGCTTTATGCTTTATCTTGGACCTTGGTTGTAAATCTTCCTGTGGACAAAAATAACATGTCAGAACAGGTATTCATTGTTTTAGCACTCGCCCTCACAAATTCATGAAAGCAGGTTGGTGTATTCGTTGACAATATCTAATCCTCCAGACAATAGTGAAGATCTTAGATTTCCTCTCTACTGTATCTTGTCCTCACAAACAAGGCCAGAAACAACGGAGCGACACTTTACCCTGGCATTGACTTGGAGCATTCCTATTGTTGTCAACGGGCTTGATTTTGCGGACATGACCAACATAACAAAGTTTTAGTGTTTCGCTCACATTCCAGTAGTCATTCAAAACTCCTCAGTGGCCAGGTGACTACTCCCCATACAATGGGCCAAACAGGTTTTAAAGGACACAGATTGGTAACTGAGACAGAGGTGGCACTGACCTCACTACCACTAAAAATAAAACGTGGCAGGAATTCCACAATCAGTCTATTGAGTACAGCTGAACAGTGTTTTCCTGGAATAAAACAGTCTGCTCCCCTGTCTGTGGCTTTTAATGGAGAATCAGAGGCATACCATCATTAAACAAATAAATGGATGTCATGTAAACCACATCACTCATCTGATTAAGTGCTTATTCTAAGATATTAAGTAGGTCGTTTATTCTAAGATGATGTGATATTCTACTGTTCAAAACATTTTCATAGCCTAATGTTTACATCAAAAAACAAGCCATACATGCATTACTCCAAGTAAAACCTCAATTAAACTAAGTCAGAAATGTAAACTTGTTATTTTCAAAAGTATAATTATGTATCTCGGTAAGAAAGCGCCTACTAGAGACATAAAAATGTCCCTAATGATATTTTAATACAAGTATCGCTTTGTTTTTGTCCTACCTGAGA